>NC_091182.1:7242817-7333926 GCF_040958095.1 Procambarus clarkii | reverse complement strand
TCTCTCCCTCCCCTCTCTCTCTCCCCCTCCCCCTCTCTCTCCCTCACCCCCTCTCTCCCTCCTCTCTCTCTCTCCCTCCCCTCTCTCTCTCCCTCCCCTCTCTCGCTCCCACCGCTCTCTCTCTTCCTCCCCCCCTCTCTCTCTCTCTCTGTCTCTCTCTGTCTCTCTCTCTCTCTCTCTCTCTCTCTCTCTCTCTCTCTCTCTCTCTCTCTCTCTCTCTCTCTCTCTCTCTCTCTCTCTCTCTCTCTCTCTCACACACACACTCATAGGGAAATCATGGAAGGGAGACGAACTCTGACTGCCAAACGCAGCACATTCACAACTGGAACAAACACAGAGGATGGGATGGAACAGGGAGCCTGGATGAAGGAAGTACTCCAGCAAATGCAGAATGAATTCAGTGAAGGACTGAGGGTAATGAGGGAGACAGTAGCCAACCTGCAAGATGATTTAAGGGCAGCAAAAGAGGAGATAAGATACCTAAAGGAGACTCTTCCACAATACCAGGCACAAACCGTACCCCAGGGAGATGGGAATGCTACTGTGGAGGGGACCACCACAACCCAGATCTCATTTGCTGAAATGCTTAAAAAGAGCCCTGAAGCTAGGTCTGCGGTTAAGGAAGTTGCCATGGAAGTGGCTTCCTCTCAGGAAGCAGCTAGATGTACTAGTCGGCTGATAGAGAGAAATAGAGCAGTAGTAGTAGCTGGCATTAAAGAACAAACAGGGACCAGACCAAAGGAGCGGAGAGACAAGGACAAAAACATGATTAAAGAGATCCTTAAAGAGGTAAGGATGGAGGGAGCTGAGCGAAATGTTGAAAAGGTTTTCAGGCTTGGAAAGTACAACAAGGACAGAGACCGAATGATAAAGGTGGTTTTCATGAGCGAAATCGCGAAAGAGGAACTGCTAGCAAGGAAGTGTTGTCTAAAAGGTGTAGAGAAGTTCAAGAAAATATTCCTGCAGAGGGATATGACAAGGGAAGAGAGAATACGGACAGCAGACGCGAGGAAGGAGCGCAGGGAGAGAGAAGGAAATCAGAGTACCACAACCCAGAACCCTACAATCCCAGAGGGAAGTGGAGAACCCTCCTCAAACAGTGAAACAGCCACAGGGATTGGGGCACCACCCCCACATTCTACTCAACAGACACCCAACCTGCCTCATCCCCCCACTAAGTACCCACCTAGGGCACCCTCCCCCCACCCACCCCCCTCCCCCCACTCACCCCCCTTCTCCCCCTCACCCCTCTCCCCAGGACCTCCCTTCTCCCCCATCCCCCATGCCCTCCCTTCTCCCACATGCCTTCCCGTCTCTCCCACCCCCATGCCCTCCCTTCCCCCCCTCCCCCCTAAGCCCGCCACCCTCCCCCACCCTACCTAAGTCTTCCCCTCTCCCCCACTCCCCTAAACCCTCCCTTCTTCTTCACCCACCTCAGCCCTCCCTTTTTCCTCACGCCCACCAAGCCCTCCACCCTTTTCTCTCCCCCCAAGCCTCCCCATCTCCCCTATCCTCCACAGCCTCTCCTCCCCCCATGCTTCCCCAACCCTCCCTCTCTTACCCACCCCCTGTACCCTCCCCCTCTTATCCACCCCCTGTACCCTCCCCCTCTTATCCACCCCCTGTACCCTCCCCCTCTTATCCACCCCCTGTACCCTCCCCCTCTTATCCACCCCCTGTACCCTCCCCCTCTCCCCCACCACCCCAAGCCCTCCCTCCTCCACCAATCCCCCGTGCCAGGTCCCCCCAGCTCCCACTCACCCCAGATCCCAAAGGTCCCCCCCAGAAAAGAAGCAGAAGAGAGTCAGTTTCAGGGTGATGTACTCGAACATAGATGTGATCACAAGCAAGACAAGTGAACTAAGGGAAAGAGCACAAGAAGTTAACCCAGATGTAATCGGACTCACTGAAACAAAACTCTCTGGAATCATAACGAATGCCGTGTTTCCCCAGGAGTATACAGTAATAAGGAAAGAGAGGGAAGGTAGGGGAGGAGGCGGAGTGGCCCTACTCATGAGAAGGGAATGGAGTTTTAAGGAGATGGCCATCCCGGGCTGTGAGGAGTTCAGAGACTACATAGCAGGCACCATAACAATGGGAGGACCAAGAATAGTAGTAGCAGTAATATACAACCCTCCACCAAATGACAGGAGACCCAGTCAAGAGTATGAAAACAACAACAAGGCAGTTAACACTATAATTGAGAGGGCAGCCTCTGCTGCCTGTAGAAATAGATCCCACCTGCTCATCATGGGCGACTTCAATCACGGAAAGATTGACTGGGAGAACAAGGAACCGCATGGAGGCGAGGATACGTTGAGAGCCAAACTATTGGAGGTGGTGACAAGCAACTTTTTAACCCAGCATGTCGGAGAACCCACAAGGATGAGAGGCAATGACGAACCAGCGAGACTCGACCTAGTCTTCACTTTGAACGACTCCGACATAAGAGAAATCGGTTTTGAGGACCCAGTAGGAATGAGCGACCACAGTGTACTGGTGTTTGAGTACTTGATTGAAGAAGGGTTATTGAACTCGAGGAGGGATACCGAAACCAAAAGGTTAGCACACCGAAAGGGAAACTATGAGGGGATAAGAAAATTCCTAACAGATATAGCATGGGAAACAGAGCTCAGGGGAAAGACGGCCCAAGATATGATGGATTACATCACGCAGAAGTGCAAGGACGCAGCAAACAAGTTTGTCCCAGTCCAAAAGGAAAACAGAGAAATGAAGATAAGAAACCCATGGTTTAATCAAAGATGTAGGCTAGCTAAGCAGCAAAGTAAAAGGGCATAGAGAAACTATAGGAATAACAGGACACTGGAAAGCAGAGAAAGATACCAGAATGCCAGGAATGAATATGTCAGGATGAGAAGAGAGGCAGAAAGACAATACAAAAATGACATCGCAAGCAAGGCAAAGACTCAGCCTAAATTGTTGCATAGCCACATTAGGAGAAAAACAACAGTAAAGGAACAGGTTATGAGATTAAGGATAGGGGCGGAAGGATTCACTACAAATGACAAGGAAGTGTGTGAGGAATTGAATAAGAAATTCCAGGAGGTCTTCACCTTAGAGCAAGGAGAAATTCCAGAGGTAAGTGAGGGAATTGCTAACCAGGAACCACTGGAAGAGTTTGAGATTACCAGTGGGGAAGTAAGGAAGTGTTTACTAGAGTTGGACGTGACGAAGGCTATAGGCCCAGATGGAATCTCCCCTTGGGTTCTAAAGGAAGGAGCAAGAGAACTGAGCCTACCACTCTCCATAGTGTATAACAAATCACTGGCAACAGGGGAACTGCCAGATATTTGGAAAGCAGCTAACGTAGTCCCGATATACAAGAAAGGGGATAGACAGGAGGCACTGAACTACAGGCCAGTGTCCCTAACCTGCATACCATGCAAGCTGATGGAGAAGATTGTGCGAAAAAAACTAGTGGAGCATCTGGAGCGAAGGAACTTTGTAACACAGCATCAACATGGGTTCAGGGATGGCAGGTCCTGCCTCACAGGGTTACTTGAATTCTACGACCAGGCAACAAAAATAAGGCAAGAAAGAGAAGGGTGGGCAGACTGCATATTTTTGGATTGTCAGAAAGCCTTTGATACAGTGCCACACAAGAGGCTAGTGCGAAAGTTGGAGATGCAGGCTGGAGTGAGAGGGAAGGTACTCCGGTGGATAGAGGAGTACCTAAGCAACAGGAGACAACGAGTCTGTGTGAGGGGTGAGGTCTCAGATTGGCGAGACGTCACAAGTGGAGTCCCGCAGGGGTCAGTCCTTGGACCTATACTGTTTCTGGTATATGTAAATGATCTCCCAGAGGGTATAGATTCGTTCCTCTCAATGTTTGCCGACGATGCAAAAATTATGAGGAGGATTGAAACAGAGGATGATAGTAGGAGGCTACAAGATGACCTGGATAGACTGAGTGAATGGTCCAACAAATGGCTGTTGAAGTTCAACCCGAGTAAATGCAAAGTAATGAAACTAGGCAGTGGAAACAGGAGGCCAGGCACAGGATACAGAATAGGAGATGAAGTACTTAATGAAACAGACAGAGAGAAAGATCTAGGAGTTGATATCACACCAAACCTGTCTCCTGAAGCCCACATAAAGAGAATAATGTCTGCGGCATATGCGAGGCTGGCTAACATCAGAACGGCGTTCAGGAACCTGTGTAAGGAATCATTCAGAATCTTGTACACCACATATGTAAGACCAATCCGTGGAGTATGCGGCCCCAGCATGGAGCCCGTACCTTGTCAAGCACAAGACGAAGCTGGAAAAAGTCCAAAGGTATGCTACTAGACTAGTCCCAGAACTAAGAGGCATGAGTTATGAGGAAAGGCTGCGGGAAATGCACCTTACGACACTGGAAGACAGAAGAGTAAGGGGGAACATGATCACAACCTACAAAATCCTCAGGGGAATCGACCGGGTAAACAAGGATGAACTATTCAACACTGGTGGGACGCGAACAAGGGGACACAGGTGGAAGCTGAGTACCCAAATGAGCCACAGAGACGTTAGAAAGAACTTTTTCAGTGTCAGAGTAGTTAGTAAATGGAATGCATTAGGAAGTGATGTGGTGGAGGCTGACTCCATACACAGTTTCAAATGTAGATATGATAGAGCCCAATAGGCTCAGGAATCTGTACACCAGTTGATTGACGGTTGAGAGGCGGGACCAAAGAGCCAGAGCTCATCCCCCGCAAGCACAATTAGGTGAGTACAATTAGGTGAGTACACACACACACTCACACACACACACACACACACACACACACACACACACACACACACACACACACACACACACACACACACACACACACACCAGCCCATTGCGTTTGTAACATACCTCAAACGACCAACCAGAATATCCTCCCTCATGCCCGTGCATGTTGAAGGAGACTCAGCTAACAAGGAGAATTAGAGGAGAATCAGAATAGAGAACAATCATGATGGATAACGCAAGGAGAATTAGACACGCTTCTGAAACCCTGTTGACAAACGACCTCTGAACCACGTCGAATTCAACATCCAAAGAATTGTAACCGGGTCTCAGGAGATTCGAACCAGGACAAATCAGATTCCAGAACCAAATCAGGACGAAAAAGAGGCACTGATTTCCAGAATCAGAAATCACTTAACAACCCAGATAAGCTCCTTAAGAAACAACCTTCTTCACTAAGATTATTAATCAGAGAAAGAGGTACAACGAAACATATACCTATACTCCTATATTTAGATATGCCTACAATTAGGGTCCGTGGTGTAATGGTAAGACACTCGCCTGGCGTTCCGCGAGCGCTTTGTCATGGGTTCGTATCCTGGCCGGGGAGGATTTACTGGGCACAAATCCTTAACTGTAGCCTCTGTTTAACTCAATAGTAAAATGTGTACTTGGTTGTAACAACGATTCTTCGCGGCGTGGATCGTATTCCAGGGACCTGCCCGAAACGCTACACGTACTAGTGGCTGTACAAGAATGTAACAACTCTTGTATATATCTCAAAAAAAAAAAACATGTTTTCAGCAAAGCACGTTCACCCACGTTGCAATTCACGTGAAAAGCATTTTAAACACGCTTCATCTGCCTGGTAAAGCAGAACAGGTTTGGCTAACTTGACACATTCATCCTTACACTCAGAGAATCTCATTTCGTGTAACCAAGATACAAGGAATGTAGATAAAACACAAAGGGAGAAACTAGAGAGAAAGCAGAGTGAAAGTAATGAGTTAAAGAAAAGAGTGAAAGTAGTGAGTGAGAGAGAATGTAAATAGTAGATAGGGGGCATAGACAAGACAAATGAAGCCCTCAAGTGAGAGGGCGAGAACGATAAAGATATCAGAATAACATAGTGATGCCGCCATCTTGAGCGGGTGATAACGAGAGTGAATACAAAACGGATGTTTCCTCATTTTGCGGAGAAAGGGGATAAGAAAGGAGAGGAAGGAAGAAAGGAAAATGAAATAAGAATGAAGCAAAAAAAGACCGATAATTACTCAGGAGCTATGAGGAAATATACAAGCAATAAATCGACAAGCTCTTATGCTAGCTTGACCTCACTCAATCCTGTAAGAAAACACTCCAATGAGGTCTAAAAACCTCCTACTGATCTGAACACCATTACGTCATACACACAGCGTTCAAACCACTTTGGTTTGGGCTATAGATCGGCGATGACGTAGACAGTATACACACATCTATGTCACAACTTAGACCCCCCAAAATCGAGCACACTATCATACCAGCATGTACAACTCCACCCAAGGAGAAGATAATCGATGCATTGTTCATTCTGTTATTTGTACCCTGGGACGGACTTAAAACTGTTCTAAAGTGAACATTTCGTACGTCATTACAAGGATTAATAAATGGCTAGTTTACTGTTCAATATCCTTACCAAACCTGTTTATTAATAAGAGCCCCCTCCTGACATTTACTAGAAATTTAAGACTTGCTTTGAGCAAAGGCTGACGTTTGTATTCATTATTAGATATTAAGGCTTTTGCTTTTAATATGGAAGGAAAATAGAGTTAAATTCCCCCTACCTAAAAATCCCCTACCCAAACGTTCCCTACATAAACATATTAATTAACTTTCTTGTAAAGCTTATTATGGCATATATACTATTTTGGAAGTAATATATCCCTGAATTTAAAAAAAATATATATGATGAAAAAATTATGTTGACCAGACCACACACTAGAAAGTGAAGGGACGACGACGTTTCAGTCCGTCCTGGACCATTCTCAAGTCGATTGTGAAACGTCGTCGTCCCTTCACTTTCTAGTGTGTGGTCTGGTCAACATACTTTAGCCACGTTATTGTGACTCATCGCCTGCATATGAAAAAAATTGATTTTCCCAGTAGCGATGTTCTAGATGAACTCGTATGAATGTACAATTCCACTAGGGCCGTAATGAGGGTTCAAACTTACGTCCGGGATGATCTGTGTGTATCGTCTGAGTGTGTTTACTTGTTCTTTGAAAACAATAAAAAACAAAACTGTCTTTTAAAGGTTAAATCACAAAAAAAAGGATTTTCAAATTATGTCTATCAGTCTCGTATTTTGTGAGTGTTAATGAATCTGTGAATCTTTTAGCGAGTCTCTTAGTGAATCTTTGAATCTTTTAGCGTCTGTTAATGAATGTGTGAATCTTTTAGCGAGCTTTGGTGAATCTGTGAATCTTTTAGCGAGATTGAGTGAATCTGTGAATCTTTTATCGAGTCTCTTAGTGAATCAGTTTATTAGTCTATTACTCTCTAAGACTTTTAGTATGAAGATTCTCGTAGTCTGAATCTGTGATTCTTTGAGTTGTAGCAAGTCCAGAGTCTATCCAAAATCTTCCTCTTTGACTTGAGACAAATAGTATATAAGCGTATCAAACTGCTTTTGTTTTTGTTTTTCCTACATATAATATTTCACGTATTTTGAAACCTTTCCTGAAAAAACTTCAATTTCTAAGTTTGTTGTTGATGATGTTTTGATGAAATTTGATTTCATCAAAAACATTTCGATGAAATCAAAATGTCTTTGATGAATATCTTTCTGCTGTTGAATGTTCTGTTCTATGAATGTTCTTTCTGTCATTGAATGTTCTTTTCTATGAATGTTCTTTCTGTTGATCTGTCAATATCTTTCTGTTGTTTTGTAAAGCTGCCTTACTTTGAAAATAATTGAATTTCTATTCTATTTTCTATTTGACTTTTTACACTCGTTCATCTCTGTCTCTCTCTCGCTCTCTCCTCTCTCTCTCTCTCTCGCTCTCTCCTCTCTTTCTTTCCACTCTCATAATCGCTCTGGCTCTACGGTAACGAGAGGAAGGGAGAGGGACGGGTTCGAATCCCAATCAGAGAAGTGTACGAATATGAGGTTTCGAAGAGCGTCAAACTTGTGGGAAAACCTGTCGAGATTGATATGAGAGGAGACTACCAGGGACTTGTACTGAACAAAATTAAAAAATTACTGTCAGCAAATTAATTCAACTAAAATCTCTAGCTAGGGTCGTAAATCCTAGCTACTCTTTTCCTAAATACAGATTGCGGGCTGTAAGGGGCAGGTGGGATGAATTAGTTGATAGGTTGATTGAAGATCCACAGTCCACCTGACGACAGGTATCTCACATCAGCTTGAATTTTATGCAAGGATAAGATTTAATAAATTCAGTTCTATGCTGAACACTGACTCTGTTTAAATCAGTGATTTAAACATGTACATAGTCTAGCCTAGCACCATAACTATTAACAGCCAATATATTCTTATACTATAAACAACAATTTAAATTGTAAAAGTATAATAATGACTTTAAATGTAGTCTAAGTACTGTTAACTAAGTACTAAAGATTATATTCAATTAAATGAACTTATATGATAACGTATAAAATAACTAAGCAAGCAATTGTTAACTTAATTTATATTCAAGTATATATATACACATATATTTATTCAATTTATATGATGAGGTACAGTCAGCTTGATTGAATCTTTTCCCACACAATAGACACTCATGAGATTTTGATTACCTTGTTTGATTGTTTTGATTAGTCAGAGTTAGGTAACATAGAGGACATCAACCTAGCAGTGCAATCTTTTCTTCAAAAAACTCTAAGCCTTTATAACACCCACTGTCTTATGCTTACAAAACAAGTCACAACCAAAAGGCTTAACAATCCCTGGCTTACAAAGGGAATACTTAAATCTATTAATAAAAAACATGACCTTGAGAAGAAGTATAGGTTAGGAATTGTCTCCAAAGAATTCTCAAAGAATTACTCATCATTGCTATCTAAGATAATTAGACGAGCCACAACTAAATACTACAAAGATAAATTTACCCAAATAAAGAGCAACATTAAACAAACTTGGAGAACAATTTCACAAATATTGGGATCAAAGAAGTCTTTAAATAACAAACCGACACTCCTGTCTAATAACGATGGTCAGCTTTCATCCTCTGATTCTGCTATTGAGTTCAATAGGTTCTTCTCTTCCATTGGTTCATCCCTTGCAAATGATATTCCATCTTCCAGTACTGACATTAAGGACTATCTTACAGGTAACTATCCACAGTCTCTGTACCTAAAGCCTATTAATTCCACTGATGTCAATGAGATAATCCTTTCCCTTAAAACCAAGTCTAGTGCCCTTGAGGAGATACCAACTTTAATTTACAAAAAAGCCTCCAGATCTTTAGCCCCTGCTATTGCTTTGCTCTTCAACAAGTCACTTGAACTCCAAACCTTTCCAGATATTCTAAAAAAAGCGAGAGTAACGCCTGTTCACAAATGTGGTGATCTCACAGATGTTAACAACTACAGACCTATATCAATCCTGCCAAACTTGTCAACAAATTTTGAAAAACTAATCCATAAGCAGCTTTACTCATATCTAGCCAAACTCAATATACTGAGCCCTTGCCAATATGGCTTCAGACCCAAAAAAAGCACTAACGTGCACTTATTAGTATGCTTAACTCGATTCATACAGCTCTTGATAAAAATGAGTTCCCTGTTGGGTTATTTGTGGACCTGCGAAAAGCTTTTGATACTGTCAACCACCAAAACCTTCTTCTTAAATTACATCATTATGGAGTCAGAGGACACTCCCTACAATACCTCAAATCCTACCTTACTGACAGGCTCCAATATGTTTCTGTGAATAATACAATTTCTCCCACCCTACCCATCAACATTGGTGTTCCTCAGGGCAGCATACTTGGCCCTCTCCTCTTTCTCATCTACATTAATGACCTTCCAAATGCCTCCCAACACCTCAAACCAATTCTATTTGCTGACGACACAACCTTCATTTACTCCAGTCCTGACCCCCTTGCTCTAAATGCCACAGTAAATACTGAGCTAAATAAAGTCCATCTTTGGCTAACTGCCAACAAACTCACTCTTAACAGTGACAAAACTTTCTATATTCTGTTTGGCAATAAATCCTCTAATCAAATAAATCTCAAAATAAACAATACCCAAATTTGTAACAAATTTGATGGCAAATTCCTTGGCATTCTCATTGACCACAAGCTGAATTTGAATTTCCAGGGACACATTCTAAATATATCAAAAAAAGTTTCAAAAACTGTGGGCATTCTTTCTAAGATCAGATATTATATACCACGCAATGCCCTGGTGACTCTCTATTACTCCCTTATCTATCCATATCTCAACTATGGTATTTGTGCTTGGGGCTCTACTACCCAAAATCACTTACGTCCTCTAATTACTCAACACAAAGCTGCTATTAGGACAATATCCAACTCTGGCCCCAGACATCACTCGGTACCCCTACTCAAATCTCTGAATATGTTAGACATTAAGTCACTGCACATTCTCTCATGTGTATTATACATATATCAAACGCTAAACTATAATGCCAAATCTGATCTCAAAAGCTTCATAGAAGGTTGTAACAGAACCCATGAGCACCACACCAGAAATAAATACAGTTTTGATATTCCTAGAGTACGACTTAATCAAACTAGAAATGCTCTACAAATCAAGGGGCCAGAATGTGGAATGACCTTCCCAACCATGTTAAAGACTGTACCTCTCTCAACCAGTTTAAGATAAAAACGAAACTATACCTAATAAATTCCCTGTAACCTACCTTATCCTTCTTTTGTCAACCAATGTCTTTTTTTTTAAAGAGCGCTGTTTGTCGACATAATTGTATTTGTGCTGCTTTTTCATCTATGTTTTCATTTCTTGTTTTCATTCTACTCATTTTGCTCAATTAGTATTAAACTTGTCATTTAAGTTTATCATGCCCGAAACGCTTTGCGTAATAGTGGCTTTAGGCATTGTATGTACTAGCTCTACCTATAAGTCAACCAATCTTTGTAAAAATTTATTGTATGTATGTACCTTACCTAAATAAACATTTTATTTTATTTTTTATTTTATTTTACCTTGACAATCTTTTCTTACACCATGGGCACTCATGAGGTTTGGTGCTTGAAGATTCAACTACTGCACTACAATATTAATAAACTTACTGAGATATGAGGCGTTGCCTCGCTTTATAAATTACAGACAGACTTATAGGATATTAAAGTTATACAATTGGCCAATTAATATACTAAAATAACCTTCAATATACTTCTCTGAATGCCAGAGTGCCTGTCTGACAGTGTGCCAGACTTGATAACTCTCTTGTCGCGAGTTTAGGCACGATATTTTATATAACAGCTTTGCTGTAGATTGTTCTTGTAGTGTTGCTACGTGATTTTCCTTTAACTGCAGTTGCAGAAAGATGAGGGTCACTGAGCACACAGTTACTGTGTGCTCCGCTATTCACTCTTATTTTATATAAATGTTTTAGGAATTTTCCTTGTAGATATATTGTCCAGGTACTCCCCCAGTTCTAGAGAGTGTTCACTGGTGATAAAGATAATTAGATAAGGTTTCCTGAGTTACGTAATGTTCGCTAAGGTACCCTCACACTTGTTCACTGTTTTGTCAACAAACGCGCTCTGCCCGCGGGGTGTGGTGGGCGCTTCTTCTTCTCCAGATGCTCCTCCCTCTCCCTTGAGGGATAGTTTTCAATGAATATTGATTGATTATTTTTACTGTCTAGACTTATGATTGAGATAAGATGTGATTATAATATAATTAGATATAGGATTTAAAGATTATAAGTAGTACTTGATAGTACTACTGATTCTTATTAAGGATTCGATTTATAATCACTACTGGAAACCGAATCATGTTCCAAAAGTTTTTTAATTAAGAAATCCTTCTAGAAGCTTCTGGATCCTTGAGAGGTCATGCACAAAGTCACGTAGGCATCTATAGGGCCCTATGGCATACGTGATCATAGTGGCATTGTCATCTAGGATCAAGATGTATAATGAATCTATAATGATTCGGATTTGATTTTGATACGATTTGATATGATTTTGATATGATATAGATATGATATAGAAATAATACATTTCTTAGATGATTATTAGATATGGTGGGTAAAATTTCCCTCATCTTCCAGAGGGAGAGAACTGACACAGAGTCCATTACTAATGACAATAGTAATCATATGTATTCATCTACTCTCCATCGGATTGATAATACAAGTGCAAATTTTGCTTGCACTTTTGTGCAGCGTCCGTTGTGGACGATTGTGTCTGTTAAGAGTCTGTGGGTCATGTGGAGTTAGAGGGTCTGGAGATCTCTCAGGATCTAATTGCAGCTGGCTCACTGATTCCATGTGGATGAGTTTGTCCAATGTCTTCAGGGAAGTTGTTTCTTTTAGACAGGATTTTGACTATTCTCCAAATCCCCTGGCTTTCTGGATGGACTGAGACAACTTTACCTAATGGCCAGTCAGCCCTAGGGCCATTACTGTCTACCAAGACAATATCTCCAGGTTGGAGGTTAGATATATTATGTGGGACATTGGCCCCATAGTGATGTTCTCGTAGAGACGTAAGATATTGTTTTGTCCAAACATCATTCCATTTTTGGATTATACTGGACAGATGCTTATACCCCTGAACCAACTCGCTCTGACCCACATATGAGGGATCTCTGATCTCATCGTTGTGGTGTTTGTGTGTTACTGAGGAAGTCTTGGTTGTGGGGTTGATATAAAGTCATTGCTTAGTTACTGACTTTACTAGTTAAACTGATACATGACTAGTAGCTACCAAGCTTGGTGGGCGTCCTGTACGCTGTTTTTACCTTCTCTGGCGTCTGCTATGCCACACATAGAAAACGGATGGTACCATTTTCTGTGAACATGACATCCCTCCTTTTCTTTAAAAAGAATGAATACAGGATGTCTACCATGCTTGTAGCACAAAGCAAAGTTATGGACACAAAGTAAGTTATTAACATATAAAGAGATATTGCAGACCTCGGCTGGCATGACGGGTAGTGCGATTCTCATAGGACGTCCAAATAAAAGTTCACCAGGTGACTTGCCCAGTGTTCCATGCGGTGTTGCACGGTAGTTCCTGAGAAAAGCATACATAGCTTGTTTCCAGGATCGTCCTTCGGCATGAGCACAGCGTACCGCTTTCATGAGAGGTTGCATGAATCTCTCAACTTCTCCATTTGCTTGAGGATGTAGTGGCATCACAGGGCGGTGTTTGAATCCAATATGCTCAGCAAAGTTGACAAAGTCTTGTCCATTGAATGGCGGTCCATTGTCCATCTTGACAACTTCAGGAATGCCAAAGTTTGAAAAGATCTTGTCGAGTTTCGGGATGACGGGCTTTGCAGACATGGAAGTGATGATTTCTACTTCTGGATAACGTGAGTGATCATCAATGACTACCATCAAGTACTCTCCAGTTGGTAGCGGTCCGCAGAAGTCCATCGATACTTCCGTCCATGGTGCAGCAGGTAGTGGTGAAGGTTATAGAGGTGTTGGTCTTGAAGTATCCACTGCAGCTTGGTAAGGGACACAGGCACCATGCATATCCTTTACTTGACGATCAATGCCAGGAAACCACACCTTTTCTCATAGCAGCTGTTTGGTCCTAACAAGACCTTGGTGTCCTTGATGTGCAAGCTTCAGAGCACGTTGCTGGAGAACAGCTGGAATGACGATACGAGTACCTCGCAGCACGGTGTCGCGTTGTTGCGTAACACTTAATTCTGTCTGGATGCGTTCAAGTGCTTTGAATGCATCTTGGTCAACTCCTGAGGGTGGGATGCGTGGAAACTTTTTCTTAGTCAACGCATCCACTTTTGCTTGCAGAGTTGGGTCCTCTAGGGTTGCAGTACGGATTTCATCAAGAGTGAGAGCCTTAAGGACTGCATCACAGGTTACAGAGTGTACATATTCCTCGGCAACTTGCTGATGCTTGGTGATGGTGAAACTGTTGGCAGGATGTCGACTGATGTAATCAGCGGGATTGCTTGCACCCGGCTTGTATTTCACCGTAAAGTTGTATGGTTGCAGACGAAGAGCCCATCTCTCAATGCGAGCTGGTGGTTTGGACTTTGGATTATTGAAGATGGTCTCCAACGGTTTGTGGTCAGTGACTATCGTGGTGAAGGGTGCACCAAGCAGATACACATTGAAGTGTTCACAGCCCCATACAAGAGCAAGAGCTTCCTTCTCTGTCTGACTGTATCGTTGCTCAACATCTGTGAGAGAACGGCTGGCGTAGGCAATTACTACTCTGGAATCTGGTTGACCAGGTTTGTGTTGGGCTAAAACAGCACCTAAACCAACAGGACTAGCATCCACTGTTAACTCAGTGTCCATTGATGGATCAAAGTACACAGCAGTCGCATTCTCTACTAGTGCATCTTTCACAGCATCAAATGCATTTTGCTCGATATCGCTCCAGTACCATGATGCATTTTTCTTCAGAAGCTCACGTAGAGGCTTCGTAATAGTAGCAATATCTGGAATGAAGCGAGAACAGTAGTTTGCCATTCCCAGAAAACTATGTACTTCAGTGGACGTTGAAGGAGGTGCAGCATTCTTGATATCTGCAACTTTCTTAGGATCTGGAGACAGACCTTTGTCACTAAGTACATGTCCAAAGAATTCAATTTTACATTGATTGAACTCACACTTTGCTCGGCTTAACGTCAGATTCTTTTCTCGTAAGCGTTGCAATGTTGCACGAAGAGCTTTGCCGTGTTCAGCTTGGGTACGGCCATAAACAATGATGTCATCAGACATGTTGTCAGCATTAGGTATATCTTGCAATACCTGGCTGATGATGTGCTGGAATACCTCGGCAGCACTGTTAATACCAAAACCCAGGCGCTTGTACCTATACAGACCTCGATGTGTCGTAAACGTTGTGATGAATCGACTCTCATCATCAAGTTCAAACTGATGATAGCCCTTGTTTAAATCTAACTTGCTAAATACAGTTGCACCGTTCAAGCGGTAAATCATATCATCTGCAGTGGGTGTAGGATGGCGTTCACGCATTATTGCCTTGTTGGGAACACGCATGTCCAAACACATATGCGTATCTCATCTGGATTCTTCGGCTTTGGTGGAGTGACAATTGGGCTTACCCATGGTGTTGGGCCTGTTACTGGTTCAATGATATCTAGTTCCATCAACCTATCCAGTTCGGCATCGACTTTCTTGCGAGTATGGAATGGTTGTCGGCGATGTGGTTGTGCAACTATAATTACATCTGGGTTGATATGCAGATGTACTTTGCTATCAGTATAACAACCTATGGATTTAAATCGATCAGAAAATTCAGCAACAATACCATCAACATTGTTTGCAGATTCCACTGCTACAGCATTAGAAAGCTGAAGTAGCCCCAATTTGGTTGAAGTCTTGTAACTGAGTAGAGACTCCTTTGCATTCCTAACAACATGGAATGTAGTAATGAGCATTGCATTCTTTGACTTAATCTCTGCAGTGAAAGCTCCAATCACTGGCAAGGCTACCTTTGAAGCATAGGCAGTGGCTTTGCCATTATAGTTCTCAAGCTTTGGGAACTGTTTTTTAAATTTTTTATAGTGGCACTCAGCAATGGTGTCAATGTTTGATCCAGTGTCAATAAGAACTTTGAGACAAATACCAGCAATGTATACTATAGTCTCTGGGTTGTTTGGAAGATCATTCCATTCTGTGCTTGCCTGTACTCCATGAGTATAATCACATTCACTGTCATCTGAGACTGGTTGTAATGAAATGTTGTCTTGTACATTATTAACATTCTGGATATGAGGTGCAATATTGTGTTTACCACCTCGACACCTATGACCTGATCCTCGTACAGTGCTTTTATTCATTGACTGTGGTTTCTTTAGTGCGGAACGACACATAACACCAAAATGACCTAGTTTTCCACACTCATAGCACTTCTTGCCTTGAGCAGGACAAACATTATCTTGGTGTGGGTAGTCTCCTCCACAATTGTAACAT
Organism: Procambarus clarkii; assembly: GCF_040958095.1. Classification (NCBI taxonomy): domain Eukaryota; kingdom Metazoa; phylum Arthropoda; class Malacostraca; order Decapoda; family Cambaridae; genus Procambarus; species Procambarus clarkii. Next base: position 7,318,048 of record NC_091182.1, on the reverse strand, counting down.
TTATTGTTGACACCCTCTGATGTGGGTCGTTGTGACTGCCTGAGTCTTGTTCCTTGACCCCAGTTGTGACGTGGCTCTCGGCTCAATTTACTGTTAGGTTTGGCATGATATCTTCTTTGATTACGATGTCCTCCCTGAACCTTACATACCTCATCACTGTTAGTAACAGTGGCAGAACCGTTGTTGGCACTGCACTCCATGACACGAGCATCACGTGTAGCATCTTCCATTCGACGAGCAATATCCAGTATCTTGGTAAGAGAACTATCATCATCAACAAGTTCTAGAGCTCTTCGACGAAGACGTGTAGATGTGCATGTTTCAATTATTTGCTGTTTGATTTCTTTGTCAACATCAGCAAACTCACAATGGGCTGCAAAACCCTGCAGACGTGTGTGGTATTGATCAACGGTTTCATTAGAGAGTTGTCTGGCTCTTCTGAAATGCATAATTTCCATTGCAGTATTTTGCCTTGGTTTGAAATGTTCAGTTAATTTGGCTTTGGCAATGTCATAATCTTTGGCACCACCAGTGTCTTTCAGTGTGTCAAAGATGTCACAAACTCTATCACCTGCATAATGAAGTAGAAAGCCACGCTTTCTTTCAGCACTTTTGATGTCAGAAACTATCAACAAATTTTCAAACCTTTTAAGCCATTTGACCCACCTCTGTGTCTGATCACAGTCAGGATCAAATGCAGGAAACTGAGGTATATTTGCCATTTTTACTGAATAAATGTAACTTATCACTTAAAATGTTCCTCAGAATACTAAACACTTACGGCACTGTAGGTGTTAGTTAAGAATTCACTGTAATTACTTTAATTTTGCAAAGCACACAAGCATTTTAATGCAAAACTTCACAACAGTGCACAATATAGCAGCAACTGACTTCTTACCATGCCCTTGTGTACATGTGTTGTTCCTACTCACAGCAGCACAACAGTTGGCATAGCAGTTGGTACAGCAGTAGTTAGCAGTTGGTACAGCAGTTGGTACAGCAGTTGGTGCAGCAGTTGGTACAGCAGTCAGATCAGTGTGAAGAATTTTGTAGCACGAAACGTCGTTTCGTAACCAAAACATCAGATTTTGTACACATCAAAGCGTCGTTTCGTACACGGCGTCGGCAGATTCCTTACAACAACAACAACAACAATTTTATTTAGGTAAGGTACATACATACAATAAATTTTTACAAGGATTGGTTGACTTATAGGTAGAGCTAGTACATACAATGCCTAAAGCCACTATTACGCAAAGCGTTTCGGGCATGATAAACTTAAATGACAAGCTTAATACTAATTGAGCATAATGAGTAGAATGAAAACAAGAAATGAAAACATAGATGAAAAAGCAGCACAAATACAATTATGACGACAAATAGCACTCTTTAAAGAAAAACAGACATTGGTTGACAATAGAAGGGTAAGGTAGGTTACAGGGAATTTATTAGGTATAGCTTCGTTTTTAACTTAAACTGGTTGAGAGAGGTACAGTCTTTAACATGGTTGGGAAGGTCATTCCACATTCTGGGCCCCTTGATTTGTAGAGCATTTCTAGTTTGATTAAGTCGTACTCTAGGAATATCAAAACTGTATTTATTTCTGGTGTGGTGCTCATGGGTTCTGTTACAACCTTCTATGAAGCTTTTGAGATCAGGATTGGCATTATAGTTTAGCGTTTTATATATGTATAATACACATGAGAGAATGTGCAGTGACTTAATGTCTAACATATTCAGAGATTTGAGTAGGGGTACCGAGTGATGTATGGGGCCAGAATTGGATATTGTCCTAATAGCAGCTTTGTGTTGAGTAATTAGAGGACGTAAGTGATTTTGGGTAGTAGAGCCCCAAGCACAAATACCATAGTTGAGATATGGATAGATAAGGGAGTAATAGAGAGTCACCAGGGCAGGGCGTGGTACATAATATCTGATCTTAGAAAGAATGCCCACAGTTTTTGAAACTTTTTTTGGTATGTTTAGAATGTGTCCCTGGAAATTCAGCTTGTGGTCAATGAGAATGCCAAGGAATTTGCCATCTAATTTGTTACAAATTTGGGTATTGTTTATTTTGAGATTTATTTGATTAGAGGATTTATTGCCAAACAGAATATAGAAAGTTTTGTCAATGTTAAGGGTGAGTTTGTTGGCAGTTAGCCACAGATGGACTTTATTTAGCTCAGTATTTACTGTGGCATTTAAAGCAAGGGGATCAGGACTGGAGCAAATGAAGGTTGTGTCGTCAGCAAATAGAATTGGTTTGAGGTGTTGGGAGGCATTTGGAAGGTCATTAATGTAGATGAGAAAGAGGAGAGGGCCAAGTATGCTGCCCTGGGGAACACCAATGTTGATAGGTAGGGTGGGAGAAATTGTATTATTCACAGAAACATATTGGAGCCTGTCAGTAAGGTAGGATTTGAGGTATTGCAGGGAGTGTCCTCTGACTCCATAATGATGTAATTTAAGAAGAAGGTTTTGGTGGTTGACAGTATCAAAAGCTTTACGCAGGTCCACAAACAACCCAACAGGGAACTAATTTTTATCAAGAGCTGTATGAATCGAGTTAAGCATACTAATAAGTGCATCGTTAGTGCTTTTTTTGGGTCTGAAGCCATATTGGCAAGGGCTAAGTATATTGAGTTTGGCTAGATATGAGTAAAGCTGCTTATAGATTAGTTTTTCAAAATTTTTTGACAAGTTTGGTAGGATAGATATAGGTCTGTAGTTGTTAACATCTGTGAGATCACCACATTTGTGGACAGGCCTTACTCTCGCTTTTTTTAGAATATCTGGGAAGGTTTGGAGTTCAAGTGACTTGTTGAAGAGCAAAGCAATAGCAGGGGCTAAAGATCTGGAGGCTTTTTTGTAAATTAAAGTTGGTATCTCCTCAAGGGCACCAGACTTGGTTTTAAGGGAAAGGATTATCTCATTGACGTCAGTGGAATTAATAGGCTTTAGGTACAGAGACTGTGGATAGTTACCTGTAAGATAGTCCTTAATGTCAGTACTGGAAAATGGAATATCATTTGCAAGGGATGAACCAATGGAAGAGAAGAACCTATTGAACTCAATAGCAGAATCAGAGGCTGAAAGCTGACCATCGTTATTAGACAGGAGAGTCGGTTTGTTATTTAAAGACTTCTTTGATCCCAATATTTGTGAAATTGTTCTCCAAGTTTGTTTAATGTTGCTCTTTATTTGGGTAAATTTATCTTCGTAGTATTTAGTTTTGGCTCGTCTAATTATCTTAGACAGCAATAATGAGTAATTCTTTGAGAATTCTTTGGAGACAATTCCTAACCTATACTTCTTCTCAAGGTCATGTTTTTTATTAATAGATTTAAGTATTCCCTTTGTAAGCCAGGGATTGTTAAGCCTTTTGGTTGTGACTTGTTTTGTAACCATAGGACAGTGGGTATTATAAAGGCTAAGAGTTTTTTGGAGAAAAGATTGCACTGCTAGGTTGATGTCCACTATGTTACCTAACTCGGACTCCCAGTTGACATTATCAGCAGCAGTTATAAAATTGTCTATAGCAGTTTCATTGTGTAGTCTAAATCGTATATCTCTTGACTCAAGAGGTGGTTTGCTAATGTTAGTTAAGAGAAATGTGGGGTAATGGTCTGTAGTGCTATCGGTGATTATACCTGAAGTAAGCGGAGAGGTTATGTTTGTCCAGATGTGATCTAGCGTCGTGGCAGTGCTATCAGTGATTCTAGTAGGTCTAGTGATTAGGGGTATGAGGAAGCAGGAATTCATACAGTTGAGGAAGCTAACAGCAGTAGGGTGTTCAGGCTCGCAGAGGTCAATATTAAAGTCCCCTGCGATAATTAGGTGGTTTTTGTTCAGTCTGTTATCAAGTATTAGATTTCTAAGGTTTGAGTTGAATTCGGACACATCAGTGTTAGGAATTCTATAAACTGCACCCACAGTCAGGACAGACTCGGCACCTCTTTTTCTTCACCTCATTTTTCTCACCTTTATCAGTCCATCTGTAACGAAGCACTGATGAATCGCATCTGGGTTTTTTTGACGGATTTGACGCAGGCGGTAGAGGAGGTGCTGTCTGTTCCTAGTCAAGCACTCGTTGATGTATAATCCCTTCCGTTGGGTTGCGGCTGTCTGGACTAGATTGGATTTCGTGAACTGGGAAGACAGCTTCAGGCGAATTTTCTGTTGGTTTTGACCTGATGGATTCTTTTTGCCTACTCTGTAGGCAGCAAAACGTCAGATTTGTTTAGAATGAGCTGCAATTTGTCTTTTAGAACACAGCTTCTTCAGTCAGCACATAGCTTGGGGTAGCACATAGCATTGGTTAGCACATAGCATTGGTTAGTACATAGCATCGTTTAGCACAAAGCATTGGTTAGCACACAGCATTGGGTATGGTGGTCACAGCACGACTTCTCCTTCCTCCTCTGGGCGAGACAGCATGCTCCTTCCTTGTTTGAAGTTGAACAAAATACCTACTCTCCCAGTTCATCCTCGTCGCCAATGTAGTGTTTGTGTGTTACTGAGGAAGTCTTGGTTGTGGGGTTGATATAAAGTCATTGCTTAGTTACTGACTTTACTAGTTAAACTGATACATGACTAGTAGCTACCAAGCTTGGCGGGCTCCTGTACGCTCTTTTTACCTTCGCTGGCGTCTGCTCCGCCACACATAGAAAACGGATGGTACCATTTTCTGTGAACATGACAATCATCCACTAGAGATGGTACCGGAGTCAGAAGTCTTCCATACATTTGGTGGGCAGGACATAATGGCTCATGTTGAGTAGGATCATCAGACAAGTAAGTCAACGGCTGATTATTCACCCTTGATTCTATTTCCGTGATTACTGTCTGGAGTTCCTGAAGATTGATTTTCTGACGGTGTTGAGAATTTCTCAAGGATCTTTTGACAGTTCCTATTAACCGTTCATAAAATCCTCCATGCCATGGGGCTATCGGAGGGATAAATTTCCATCTGCAATGACGCTGTTCCAGTGTTGAAGTAACTGCAGGATGGGAACAGATTTCTCATAGACATGCTTCTCCAGCTACCAAGTTTGCTTCATTATCTGAAATCATCAGCTTAGGGCATGATCGGTGTGCTGCGAATCTGTGGAAAGCTTGAATAAATGATTGAGCAGTCATATCGGGTGTTACCTCTAAATGTACTGCCCTGGTGGTAGCACAGGTGAACAGACAGATGTATGCCTTGATAGGTTTCTTATCTGCAGTCCCTGTTAGATATATTGCTCCTGTATAATCTACTCCTGTTGTCTCGAAAGGATGTAGATGGACCACTCGTTCCTTTGGTAGGGGTGGTGGCCCTGGATAAGAGCAAGTTCTCGCATTGTACCTTCGGCATATCATGCAATTTTTCAAGATTAATTTGACTGACTGTCTTCCCTGAGGAATCCAATACTGTTGTCTGATTTGTGTGTGAGTGTGTCTAACACTCCTCCATGTTTGATGATTTGTTGATGTGTATGTAACACAATCAACCTTGTGATTCAATGATTTTTTGGTAAATGCCATGGATGCACGGTATCTAGATTGATATCTGCGTGTTTAAGTCTCCCTCCACAACACAGAATGTTGTGATTTTCTTGGTCTATCCACAGACCGAGATTGTGTTTTAACTTATGCGGAAGATTTTCATAGTTATTCCCATAAGTTTCTCTCTGGGCTTGTCTTACCCAATAGATAAGTGCATCTGGAAAAGTGTATTTTATACCTTTTTTCCTGAGATAATGAAACACGTTCTGTGTTACACTGATTAATTTGATGAGTGAGGAGTAACGAGTACAATCCAAGACTGATATTTGAGCTTGCTGCCTGGTGGTAGTTATGGTTTGTGTCGTGATGACGTGTGGCTTTTGTTCAGGCCAACTACCATTCACTAACCATCGAGGCCCATGAAACCAAATATCTGTCTTTGGAAACTGTTTAAATGTCATACTTCTTGATAAGAGATCAGCTGTATTATCTTTTGTTGGTACATGCAACAATTGAAAGCCTGCGGAAATTTCTTTAATTTTCGAGACGCAATTTTTTACATATGGAATCGGAAAGTTGTCGTTTCGTACCAATTGTAAGACAGCTTCATTGTCAGACCATATAATGACATCTTTGAAGTTCATGGTAGACAAGACTTGTTTGATATGCACTGCTAAGCGTGTGCCAGTTAGCAATGCTGTTAGTTCCATCTGAACTAGCAAAGTTAGTTCTGATGGAATCAGTTAGTGAGGCAAAGTCTTCTTTTTTAATGGAGTGACTCTGGCCTTAGAGGTGATAAGATATGATTGATGGGAAGTCACTAAGTAAGCACAAGCTCCAAAAGCTTTGGCTGACGAGTCTGCGAATACATGTAGTGATACTTCATCATTTTCCTCGACTATGTGTCTTGGAAAGATTATCTTTTCGACTAAAGTTTGTTCTTGTGCTACTTCCATCCAAGCTTTTTGTAACTGGAGTGGTAGTGGATCATCCCAACCAACTTTAGTCTTCCAAGCTTCTTGCACCAATAAACACCACTTGATAGTTAAAGGATTTAGTAGACCAAGTGGGACGAATACTTTGCTAACTTGTAAAAGCAAATCTCTTTTTGTAGCAATGCAATAATTTACTGGTACAGACTTGATTGACATTGTGTCCGAGATTAGATCCCATTCCATACCTGACACCTTTTGTGATTCTGTACGTGATACTCAGGGTAATCTCTCGCTATTTGATTATTCAATGTTGCATTATTAGTGGCCTAAGATTGTAGTGGCATGCTGGCACCTTGTAGCTCCTTGTTGGCCTCTTGATATAATTGTAACAGTTCAGTAGTACTCTTAACTGTCCCTTGAAAATTATCTACATACAGATTCTGACTGATTTCAGCCTTATAGGGACTTGTTGATTTCTTCAGATGAGTATCTAGAGTTACTTGCAATAGAAATGGACTACTTGTCGCCCTGAAAACAACTGAGGAAAATCTGAAAGTCACTATAGGACTATTGATATCTTCTGGGTTCTCTACCCATAGAAACTAAGTGAAGTCTCTATCTTCTACCTGCAAGCCAACTCTTAGAAAGGCCTTACTAATATCTGCTGAAAATGCATATTTGTTAAGTCTAAACTTCAACAGTATGTCATACAATTTCTGAGTTAGACTTGGACCTGTTTGCAAACAATCATTTAGACTGGTTCCTTAGGGTCCAGATTTAGAGCTACAATTAAAAACTACTCGTAAAGGAGTCGTTTTTGATTCTCATTACAGCCATGTGTGGTAAAAAATGGCCTGTTTGCTTATTGTCGTGTTTCAAGACTTCGATGAATTTATTCTTTAATTGTTGAGCAATAATCTCATGATAGAGATTTAAATGCTCAGGCCTTTTTCTTAGCTTTGCTAATTGAGATTTAAATTGACTATAAGCAATGTGATAGTTGGTAGGTAATGTTTTATGGTTGATTTTCCATGGTATCCTTACCCAGTACTGTCCATCATGATACTGTACAGTTTCTAAGTACTCATTGTATGCACAGACATTATCAGGACTTGGTTGTTCAGGAATTATTCCTATGGCATCAAGTTCCCACAATTAATGTACAGATTCCAATCCATCATCAATCATGTGGGGGATTTTAAGTGGTGACTTTTCTATGCCTAGTCAAGCCACGATTACAGTTTCTATATGATGTGATTTTTCAGGAGTTGAAGGTTCAATATCTAGTATAGGTTCTGTCATCAATATGCCTCCTGCTGATTTGAGTAAATTCATACCCATAGATTCCTCTGATCCCAGAATGAATCGATAATAGTAGTCAGCTCCAATCAGGATTCCGATATCCCCTATTTAGTTAGAATCAAGCAGAGGATCTGCTAATTGGATTCCTTTATTTTTTACGAATTTAATTGTGGCTGCCAGACCAGTCACTTCCATTTCAGTAGGAATTTTATCAACTATTATGGCTTCGACTGTCCTTTGGGATGTACCTAGACAGACATTGAGTTGAACTACCGAAAAGGTTCTACGACCTGAATTGGTAAAAAAACCTGATATGGATGTAGATACTTACTTTGAAGATTAAAGTTGTAAATCTTCTGCCATCTTTTTTACTGATAAAGGTTTTCTGTGACCCTTGATCAAAAAAACCTCTAGCTTGAATACTAATTCCTTCATTGCATAGTTCTAGCTGTGCAGTAGGTAATATGGCTGTGGTAACAATTTTTGTATCTAAGGCATTGACATTGCTCATTATTGTACAGAATTGTACAGCTGTTGTGGTATTATCATCTTTTGGCTTTGCTTGATATGCAGGTTGATTATTGGATGTCTGTGATCTGGATTGTGAGTTGATATCACTACAGAGTGCTGTGTGATGTACACTTTTATGACAATATTGGCAGTTCTGCAATTGTTACATTCACTTGTATCATGCTTCCGTAGACAACGGATGCACCTGTTCAGAGATTTCAGTCGATTGATTCGACTGGCACGGTCTTCATAAACTGTGCATTGATAAATGGTATGTGCTTCCTGACAGAATAAACATCTTGGGGCACTTGCAGCTTCTTTTGTCTTATCTGTCTTGGGAGCTTGATTTCCTACAGTTCAATTAACTGTGGGTGATATAGCATATGAGCCAACATTACTCTGTTTCCACTTTGCAGAAGAGGAGCTTTGTTGCCTTGATTTTTGACTGCCAATTTGGACATTTTTGTTTTTGTCCGTGGATTCACTTTTAGTGATTTTTTCTTGTGATATGATATTGTTACAAATATGTAACACTTGTAGCTATGTAATTACATGCAAGTAGGTCATACAAGCATGTAACACTTGTACTCCTCCAAGGATTTTCTTAAAGGATAAATTGTATCTGTAATAATGTGTATCTACATTATTCATGATGTGATGAAGCATTTTGCTTTTTACTTTTTTCTCGGCTTTGCCTTTTCTATTAAGTAAGTCTCTTTGAGATGCATGATTAACTTCAGATTTTCTGAGGCTGCTTTTACTCCAGTAAAAGCATGAGATTAGGTAATCAAGACTATATTCTTGGACTAATATAGTTATCTTTGATGGATGATAATTCAGTACTTGTAATGACATTGTCAATGGGCTGTTAGCCTTTCAGATTGTGATGAGAGATTAAGATTGGTCTTAATCCCTAATGGTAGACTATTGTAGCCAAGTGATGATGACATATGTCTATCACCTGATTTAAATGGCCTGTAGGCTGTAGCTTCAAGTGATTTTTTAGACACTTTGTGTCCTTTTATGTTTCTGTAGCTGGTGGAATACTGATAGCCATTTTGACATTTCCGAGTTTCAGAGATTCCGAGATATTTTTTTTTTGATAAATATGTTTAATATTAATGTATTTTGATATATGAGCTTTCCTGTCTACTTAGGTAATGATTCCCAAGATCGTCCTTCATTTCCTACCTGGAATCTGGATGTAGCAGGTATTCAATTATCAAAAGTACTGTAATAATTTGGTTTGTGATCCGAATGCACCAAGTGCGCCAACTCGGTAAATCCTGTAATAATTTTAAAAAAATAGTAAATGGCACTATTTTTGCAAAGTCATTAAAAGATCTATTACCCTAATAGTTGTTTGATAAAATACAGTAGAATGCCTACTAGTTTTACCTGTAATAGGGTTTGATACAGTTGATTATGATTAGATTGTAATGAAATGCTCCTACAGTGATAAAAACACTTTTTTAAGGAATATTATGTAATGAGCAGCTCTGAAATACAGTTGATTAGAGATAATGCTAGATAATACACTTAAATATGTATGTAATGTTACCACAAGTGAGATAGGTAATGGTATATATGGTTAACATGCAGTTGTGTCTGTGACACTGATAGAATTAAGTACTGTGGTTTTTTAACACAGAACAGTATTAGTATGCTATGAATGCTTACTAGTTAATGGATATGGTGGCTTAAGCCACTGCAAACAATTTGTTTACTTAGATATATTGCTATGATAAATATTGGCTGTTAGGCTAGAATACGTAAAAATTATTCCAATGCAAAATCAAGAAGTTTCTTATGTATTTGTCAAAGCAATATTCGGGAAATGAAGGACCATAAATATATAGGTTTGAAGGACCAAAAATGTGGGGAAAACCTGTTGGGGTTGATATGAGAGAAGAATTACCACGAACTTGTACTGAACTAAATTAAAATTTACTGTCTGCAAATTAATTCAACTCAAATCTCTAGCTAGGGTCGTAAATCCTAGCTCCTCTTTTCCTAATGACAGATTGTGGACTGTAAGGGGCAGGTGGGGTGAATGAATTAGTTGATAGGTTGATTGTTTATACATGGCTGAGATGGAATATTTTACAGCATTCTATGATGAACCACTCATGGAATACATTGTACACCAAACGAACCTGCATGCTGCTTACCTGATTGAGAGGGAAATCACAGAATTTTCACGACTGCAGCGTTGGAAAAATACCACAGTGGCGGAAATGTATGTGTTTTTGGCACTCTGTTTGTTGATGAAGCACTGTCACAAACATGCAATAAATGACTATTGGAGCAAGGACAAGACAATACCAACACCTTTATTCGGGAAATATATGTCACGAGACAGGTTTCAGATACTCCTCAGGTGTCTACATTTTGGAAGTGTTCAGGACCGAACACCTGATGATAGACTGTGGCGAGTGAGGCACTACATGAACGATGTTATTGGAAAATTCAGAGATTTTTACGTACCAGCACAGAAGCTGGTGGTTGATGAATCTCTCATACTTTTCAAGGGACGTGTTCCATTCAAACAGTACATTCCCTCAAAACGAAACCGATTTGGCCTGAAATTTTTTGTTCTTTGTGATTGTGAGACAGGATACGTGTTACACATGATTCTGTACTCGGCTAGTGATGTAGACATTCCCGGTAACGACGAACATGGATTCTCGGGGAGTGTAGTGAAGACCATCATGGCTCCGTGGATGAACAAGGGACACATTTTATACACAGATAATTACTATACAAGTCCCTTGCTAGCTCGGTTCTTGCTAGAAAATAGAACCGGATTGGTTGGTACAGTAAAGCCACAACGAAGGGAAATGCCTGTGTTTGACAACGACATTGCAGTTGGTGAGTGTCAGAGAAGGAAAAGTGATAACATTCTGTCAGTTCGGTGGAAAGACAAAAGAGAGGTGAACTTGTTGACAACAATTCATGATGGAACAATGGTGAACAGTGGGAAAGTGAGCCATAAAACAAACGCACCACTATATAAGCCAGACTGTGTTTTAGACTATAATATCAACATGCGGTTGATTGATAAATCAGACATGATGATTGGCACTGCAGAGTGTGTGCGGAAGACGTGTAGGTGGACGAAAAAAGTGTTCTTCCATCTTGTGGACATGAGCATGCTGAACTGTTTCAACATGTACCTTGTGAGAACTGGACGTAAGCCCACTTTCCGTGACTTTGTATTTGATGCTGCAATACAGTTATTAGGAAAGTTTGCAAAAGATGTCCCAGGTATTCAGCGGCCCATCATAAACCCACTGTTGCAGCATGCTGGTACTCCACGCCTCGCTCACACTGAAGGCTTCCTAGCACACAAACTTAAGTATTTGCCACCTGGTGTGAAGCGTGCAATAGCCCAACGTGATTGCTTGGTGTGTAAAACAACGACACGTAGAGACAAGAAACGGAAGCTTGTGCAAACATGGTGTGAAACGTGTGGTATCCCATTATGTGCTGTCGACTGCTTCAATGACTACCACAGTCTAGAAATCTTCTAAGTGTGCTTCAAAGTGTGTATTGCGTGTGCGAGTGTGTAAATATGTAAACATATAAGCAGATAGCGTGTGCGTGTGTGTAAATATATACAAATATAAGCAGAACATACAATATAATAGACTGTAATGACATATTATATTGCCGTAATTGAAAACATTTGTGTGCGCCTGTGTATACTCAAATATGCAACAATTATTGATACAAAATATGTTCAAACAGTATTTGAAACACAATTAGTGAAAAAAAATTAGATAAAATGCGCTTAGACATTGTAAATAAATAGCGCGAAAATATATTTGTGGCAACTCTGGCTGTTTGAGGACCGCACGCAACACCTCCCGGGCGTGTACTGCATGAGTGAACATGCAGATTGTGACGTCATCACCGTCCTTCTCGGCTCTATTGCAACAAAAGTAAGTACAATAGAATTTTTTTTTATTTTTCCCGTGATCAGTGAACAGAACTTAACAGATTAGCAAAAAAAAAAAAATTTTTTTTTTTTTCAAAATGACATGCGCCTGTGTGGATGGCAGGATATTAGACCCCGAGCATGTTAAGGGTTAAAATATGGGCACCATACAACCGCTGCATATTCCAGCTTTGGTCTAATAAAAGTCGTGAACAATTTCTTTACTATTTCTCCATCCATGTATTTAAAAGCAATTCTGAGGTTAGAAAGTGTAGCATAAGCTCTTCGCACAATGTTCTTAATGTGGTCCTCAGGTGACAGTTTTCTATCTAGAACCACCCCTAGATCCCTTTCTTTGTCAGAATTCTTTAAAGATTTCTCACATAATTTATAGGTTGTGTGGGGTCTATGTTCTCCAATTCCACATTCCATAACATGGCATTTATTCACATTAAATTCCATTTGCCAAGTGTTGCTCCATATACTTATTTTGTCCAGGTCTTCTTGAAGGGCATGACAATCATCTAGGTTTCTTATCTTCCCTATTATCTTACCATCATCAGCAAACATGTTCATGTAATTCTGTATTCCCACTGGTAGATAGTTTATGTAGACAATGAACATTACCGGTGCAAGAACTGAACCTTGTGGTACTCCACTCGTAACATTCCTCCAGTCCGATACCTTGCCTCTGATTACGGCCCTCATTTTTCTGTCAGTTAGGAAATTTTTCATCCATGTTAGTAGCTTACCTGTCACTACTCCAATATGTTCCAGTTTCCAGAACAACCTCTTATGGAAAACTCTGTCGAAAGCCTTTTTTAGGTCCAGATAGATGCAGTCAACCCAACCATCTCTTTCCTGTAAAATCTCTGTGGCTCAATCATAAAAACTGAGCAAGTTCATTACACAGGATCTTCCAGATCGAAAAACATACTGTCTGTCTGATATTATATCGTTTTCCTCCACGTGTTCTACCCATTTAATTTTAATATTTTTTCCAATATATTGACTGTTACACTTGTCAATGATACAGGTCTATAATTAAGGGGATCTTCCCTGTTTCCACTTTTGTAGATTGGAACTATGTTAGCCTTTTTCCACACATCAGCTACAACTCCTGTACACAGGAATACCTGAAAAATCAGTTGAAATGGAATGCTGAGCTCAGGTGCACATTCTCTTAGAACCCATGGTGAAACTCCATCTGGACCAACTGCTTTGTTCTTACTTAGCTCCTTGAGCATTTTTTCCACTTCATCTCTAGACACCTCTATGTGCTCTATGTTGTTCCCTGGAATTCTTATTGTGTCTGGTTCCCTAAAGATTTCATTTTGTACAAACACACTTTGGAACTTTTTGTTTAGTGTTTCACACATTTCCTTTTCATTTTCTGTGAATCTATTTCCCATTTTCAACCTCTGAATATTATCCTTTACCTGCAATTTGTTGTTTATGAATTTATAGAATACACCTGGTTCTGTTTTACTTTTGTTTGCAATCCCTTTTTCAAAATTTCGTTCTGCCTCTCTCCTCACTGCCGTGTAGTTGTTTCTCGCACCTTTGTATCGCTGGTATATTTGGGGGTTTGGCCTCTTCCTGTATTGATTCCATTTTTGTGTCTTTTGGTCTCTGGCCCTCTCGCAATTTCTATTGAACCAATCCTGTTTCCTAGTTCTGCATCTCTGTTTTGGTATAAATTTGTTTGTGCCCTTATCATATATTTCACAAAACTTGACATACATCTCGTTCACTTCCTTGTCTAGCATCAAGTCTGTCCAATTATACTCACTAAAAAAATTTCTAAGGTGGCCATAATGTCCTCTCCTGAAGTCATGTTTTTCAACTGCTTCAACCTCCTTATTTTCTTCCAGATTATAACGCACTGCATACTTTATTCCTAAAAAGACATGGTCACTTTTACCCAAGGGAGGAAAGTACTGACTGTCAAATATCTCTTCCTCCTTCCTGGTAAATATCAAATCTAGCATAGAGGGAACGTCCCCTTCCCTCATCCTCGTAGCTTTTTAACATGTTGATACAAGAATGATTCCAGGATGAGGTCTACAAATCTACAGGTCCAAAAATCTTCTGTTTTAGCTTCATATGCTTCCCAGTCTATGGAATTCAAGTTGAAGTCACTGACTATCAACAGTCACTATCTATCGTTATCCGCTCTCGCTATAATCTCTCATTATTGTTATAAGACCTTCGCGTTTACTATCTAGCTCCTCCTTTGACCATGTGCTGCTTGGCGGTGGATTATATGCATTTATGATCATTAGTTTATCATCCTCATGGCAGATCTCTAGTGCTATTATGTTAACTTCTTGTGGATTGGCAGTCATTATTTCTTTCACTTTAGGTGTTCTTTCACCAGCACAGCAACGCCACCACCTTTCCTAATTTTTCTGTCCCGTCTTGAAATTGAGTAGCCCCTTGGAAATATGACCTCATTTAAAATAACATCTTCAAGTTTTGTCCCCGTGAGTGCAACAATGTCTGGTGTCTGCAGCTGTATTACATCAATTAACTCCGGTATCTTCGATCTCACTCCATCTATGTTGGTGTATGCAATCTTCAGGACCTTGTTCCCCCTCTCCTTATTCTTCACTCCCCCTCTCTATTGATTTTGTTGGTTTGCCTTTATGTACCACTTTACTGGTCTGCCTACCCCTATCACTTTGTAGAAAAAAGAATTGATTTCTTCTTCATTCCTGCTCTCATTTAAACGTTTTGCCTCGGCGAGGTTCAGTTTTAGCTTCTCTCTGTCTTCTTTTGAAAGATCTCGTCTTAACGACCACACTTTCCCATCCTCATCACTTTGTAATTTTCTGGCATTCCTGAGTACTTCTTCCATCTGTTTGGCACCATTTAGGGTGATCCTCAAAGGTCGATCTTTCCCTTTTAGGTACCTGCCTATTCTCCTGTAGTCGCACACATTCTCTATGGTTGTAAGACCTTCCACGAGGCCAACAATTTTATCTACTACTTTAGCTTCTTCTACAGCTCTTTCTGACCTAGATGTTATCGCCTTTTCTTTGCAGCCAAAAATGATCAGGGACTTACTCCGATCAACTGTGTTTTGCACCAACTTCGGGTTAGATGCCAATTCCTTTCTCACTTCCAGCCTAATGTTTGTTTTATCTTGGTTGCTGCAGTGTTTGACTTCCTTTACTGCTTCTTCTATTTTTTCCTTCTCCTTGGCCACTTGTGCATAAGTGAGTTACATATCTTTCTTGCACTGTTCTATTCCCTGTGTAACTTCCTCCATCTGTGCTGACAAAAGCTGTTTCTCCTGTGGAATTTCCTTGCCTAACCTATTGTAGTCATTTATGTTTAAATTTACTTTAACTTCTTCCATAGCTATTTTTAAGAGTTTTTCTTCTTCCATGGCTTTGCAATTTGTTTTCAATTGATTTTTATCCTTGCACAAGTCTTTCACTATATCCTCAAGACATAAAACTTTGCTATTCAAATAGCCATTTCTTTCTTTCAATTTACTAATTATTTCTACATGAGAGTTCACTATAGTATCTAATTTTACCAACTTGTTATGTAGCCTACTAATATCAATGCTTTCCTCATTGAATCCCTCAAAATCAAGCTCTGTTTTGTTTTTCCTCTTGCCGGCGGCCATCCTGAATGTTCTTCTCTGCACTGTAAACACTAGGGCAACTTTTTCTCATTTGATTTTTCACTTCCCTTAGCACTTAACTGTTATCTCACCTATTTTTCAAAAGCACTATACCTTTATGTTCTCTGGGACACCACTCACTATCATCGTCCTGTACTACAATACTTAGGATTGTTGAAATATGCTGGAGCTCCTCTGATGCAAGTGTTGACCCTAGGGGTGTCACCTTTTGAATCCTTTTGAATGACCCTAGGGGTGTCACCTTTTGAATCCTTTTGAATGACCCTAGGGGTGTCACCTTTTGAATGAGTGTGAGAGAGTGAGTGTGAGAGAGTGTGAGAGAGTGAGTGAGAGAGTGAGTGTGAGAGAGTGAGTGTGAGAGAGTGAGTGTGAGAGAGTGAGTGTGAGAGAGTGAGTGTGAGAGAGTGAATGTGAGAGAGTGAGTGTGAGAGAGTGAGTGTGAGAGAGTGAGTGTGAGAGAGTGAGTGTGAGAGAGTGAGTGTGAGTGCAAGTGTGAGTGCAAGTGTGAGAGATAGAGTGGGGGAGGGTGGGCGGGTGGGGGGAGGTGTGTCGGTGGTGGGGGGATGAGACGGGCTCACTCAGATAACCCTACACTCGTCACCGGTAGCCAGAATTGTTTCTTAAATTCTGGATGTACAGTACATGATCATATATATTTTTGGTTACAGATTTTGTTTAGCAATATTATAAGGATAATGACAAGTTAAAAAAATACTTGCTTCATGAATCCTTTATTGTATTAGATGGAAATTCTCCAGGCTGGCAATCTACTGCCACCTACAGAAAGATCTCTTGGGGAGGAAGGGAAGGAGGGAGGGAAAGTGAATGTGTCGGGACAGAGGAAGTGAACAGCAGTGAGGGGGTGACTCCCTCCCTTCCTGGTGGTGGTGTACAACGAGTGTTAGGCCACTGATCCGGCCAAACACCCTGTTTCCCGGCTCCCATAGACATTTTGGCTGGATAGTAAGATAACTTTATCCGGCCACGATTTTAGCCGGATAAGGGTGTTTTCCGGATGGTCGGATTCCGGATAATCGCATGTCTACAGTATTTCACAAAATTTGGCATACATCTCATTTACTTCCTTGCCTAGCAACAAGTCTGTCCAATTATACCTATGAAAATTTTTTTTAAGTTCCTCATAGCGTCCTCTTTTGAAATCAAGTTTATCAACTGTTTCAATGTCCCCATTCTTTACTAGATTATATCGCAAAGCATATTTAATGTCCAACAGGACATGATCACACTTTCCCAAGGGAGAAAAGAACTGGATGTCAAATACCTCTCCTTCTTTCCTGGTGAATATTAGATCCAGTACAGAAGGAACATCCCTTTCTCTCATTCGTGTGGACTGCTTGACGTGTTGATACTTGAATGTCTCCAAAATGAGGTTTTCAAATCTGCCTGTCCAAGTCCTCCGTTTTTGCTTCATAGACCTCCCAGTCTATTGCTTTAAAGTTTAAGTCCCTAAATACCAACAATTATGATTTATCTTTATTCGCTTGTACTATAATCTCTCTCATGACCGTTATGAGGACCTCTCGTTTGTCATTAAGTTCTTTCTTAGTCCATGTGTTGCTTGCTGGTGGGCTGTAGGCATTTACAATTATCAATTTATCATCCTGATTCCAGACCTGCAATGCCATTATGGCAACTTCTAGAGGGTTGTCAAGTATTAACTCTTACCTTGAGGTGTTCTTTCACCAGCACAGCCACTCCTTCCCCCCTTTTCCTAGTTTTTCTGTCACGTCTTTTCTCAGTCAGGCGCAGACAGTCTCAGTGAGAGGGTGTGTTAGTCGGAGCTCCTGAGTGTAGTTATATTATCATAGCAATATGGAAGTTGTAGTGAAGGACTTGATGACTCTAGTTGGAGCCCTGAGGACAGAGTTGGACTCCCTACGGGAGGATGTACGACAGCTGAAACAACAACGAGAAGAAACGAAGGAGGAGACCAGTAGTAAAAAGACCTCGTCTTGGAAAGTTGTAAAGGACAGGGGCCTTAACCCTTCAATTGCGCATCGCATCATATGATGCTTTGACCGACTTGCAGTAAATTGCGCATCGCATCATGTGATGCTTTGGAGTACTACGCAAGGTTTAAACGGCCCGCGGATACACGGGGTTCACCACACCTTCATCAGGGCTCTTGTAAACAGACGCCATTTTTTTTTAAATCGTGGGCCAAACTCCTGGGTGTTAGGGGCCTCAGTATTGAGTGAGCTACCAAGCCTGATGTACGCAGCATGAACTCACAGCACTGCTGTTCAGCTTGTGACCACAGCATCGCCTAAAAATGCCATAATATACTTGTTCATGCTATTATGTAGTGATGATATTACAGAAGACCCCTGACTGTGATAAAACTGACCAGGGTTCTGATAATAGCAGGATTGTGGTGATATTTAGCGCTGTGTGCCATGGAAGGAGGAGTAATGCTGTGGGTGGGAGGGTGGTGGCGATGTCTTCTGACTGTGTGTGGCCACCTTTTATTGACTGCACTCACCATACCAGCTTAGTGGTTCGCTATGGTGAACACAAATGTAGATACTTATATATAACATGTGTATAGAGGGTATAAACAGCAAGAGGAGTAGGTTGGAAGCCGCCATTTTGGTGAGGGAGGAGCGTCGTCTGCAGGACTTACCATGTTGTTTACTGATGACCACGATAGTCTTTGGGCACCATACCAGTTTACTTGTACAAGTATGGTGAATAAAACAGGTAGATATTTATATATAATGTGTGTATATAGCATAATAACACCACAAACAGTATTGTTGGAGGAGAAATATTAGTGCGTCTGGCCTTGAGGGTGGCAGCCATCAGCTGACTGTGTGAGGTCCTACGTCTTTGTGCCTTTACTCACCATACAAGCTTAGATGTACAGTTAGGGTGAACAAAACATGTAAATACTTATATATAACATCTGTATATAAAAGCAAAAACAGTATGGTGGGTGGAGAATGGTGGCAAGTCAGGTGAGGTGAGGGAGGGAGGGAGTGGCAGCCAGTGGCGGGCTGCCACTGGCTGCCACTGCCACTCAGCATACCAACTTAGTGGTTCGATATGGTGAACACGAATGTAGATGCTTATATATGTAGCGTCTGTATATAGTGAATAAAAGCAAAAAACAGTATTGTGGGAAGAGAATGTGGGCGAGTCAGGTGATTTGAGGGAGGGCGTGAGTGGCTGGCTGGTACACGGCGGTCACTCCTCGTTACTTTTTGACTCATAATAGCAACTTAGTAGTTCGTTATGGTGAACACAAATGTAGATACTTATATATAGCGTCTGTATATAGTGAATAAAAGCAAAAACAGTATTGTGGGAGGAGAATGTGGGTGAGTCAGGTGACTTGAGGGAGGGCGTGAGTGGCTGGGTGGTACACGGCGGTCACTCCTCGTTACTTTTTGACTCATAATAGCAACTTAGTGGTTCGTTATGGTGAACAAAACATGCAGATACTTATATATAACCCGTGTATATAGTGTAATAACCGACAAAGTATTTGCTCACTGTTTGATGAACATAATTGAATCAACAATATGCACACCATATTTTTTAGTACAGCGATGATTCACTCATTTTGTTATATAAATATATTACACTACACACTATTGAATAATATTACAGCAAAAAACTACGAAAAATCAATCAGAGACATTGAAATAATTAGGTAATTATCTCTTTGTGGCAACTCTGGCCTGACAGCTGGCGATCAACAGACAGCCTGGGACGCACGCTGAGTCAGCGCCTGTTTTTTGCCAGACTTCCCCACCCTATAGCGGGCAATATATGCCACTTACGATTATTTTATTATTTTTCCCTTGATCAGTGAACACAAATTAACAGGTTAGGAAGAAAAAATATATATATTTTTTTTTGTATGCACCTGTGGGTGTCAAATGGTATATAGCTATGCGCCATTTAACCCTTAACATGCTCGGGGTTTAATATCCTGTCATCCCCACAGGCGCATGTCATTTTGAAAAAAAAAAAAAATG
Organism: Procambarus clarkii; assembly: GCF_040958095.1. NCBI lineage: Eukaryota > Metazoa > Arthropoda > Malacostraca > Decapoda > Cambaridae > Procambarus > Procambarus clarkii. The sequence goes on along the minus strand of NC_091182.1, from coordinate 7,298,212 downwards.
ATTTTTTCTTCCTAACCTGTTAATTTGTGTTCACTGATCACAGGAAAAATAATAATAAAATAGTAAGTGGCATATATTGCCCGCTATAGGACGGGGAAGTCTGGCAAATTATAGGCGCTGACTCAGCGTGCGTCCCAGGCGGTCTGTTGCTCGCAAGCTGTCAGGCCGTAGTTGCCACAATGAGATAATTACCGAATTATTTCAATGTCTCTGATTGATTTTTCATACTTTTTTTGCTGTAATATTATTCAATATATTGTAGTTTGATATATTTATATAATAAAATGATAATCATCGCTGTACTCAAAAATATGGTGTGCATATTGTTGATTCAATTATGTTCATCAATCAGTGAACAAATACTTTGTCGGTTATTACATTATAAGCACAGGTTATATATAAGTATCTGCATGTTTTGTTCACTATAATGAACCATTAAGTAGCTATTATGAGTCAAAAAGTAACGAGGAGTGACCGCCGTTTACCAGCCAGCCACTCCCGCCCTCCCTCCAGTCATCTGACTCACCCACATTCTCCTCCCACAATAATGTTTTTGCTATAATTCACTATATACAACCGTTATATATAAGTATCTACAGGTTTTGTTCACCATAACTGTACATCTAAGCTTGTATGGTGAGTAAAGGCACAAAGATGTGGCTACTCACACAGTCAGCTGATCGGCGGCCGCCCTCAAGGCCAGACGCACTAATATTTCTCCTCCAACAATACTGTGTGGTGTTATTACGCTATATACACACATTATATATAAATATCTACCCGTTTTATTCACCATACTTGTCGAATAAACTGGTATGGTGCCCAAAGACCATCGTGGTAACCAGTAAACAACACCGTTGTCTGCACGACACCTCCGCCCTCACCAAAATGGCGGCTCCAAACCTTCTCTTGCTGTTTATACCCTCTATACACACGTTATATATAAGTATCTACATTTGTGTTCACCATAGCGAACCACTAAGCTGGTATGCTGAGTGCAGTCAATAAAAAGTGGCCACACACAGTCAAAAGACATCGCCACCACCCTCCCTCCCACAGCATTACTCCTCCCTCCATGGCGCACAGCACTAAATATCACCACAATCCTGCTATTATCAGAACCCTGGTCAGTTTTATCACAGTCAGGGGTCTTCTGTAATAATATCATCGCTACATAATAGCATGAACAAGTATAATTTAGCATTTTTAGGCGATGCTGTGGTCACAAGCTGAACAGCAGTGCTGTTAGCTCATGTTGTGTGCGTCAGGCTTGGTTGCTCACTCAATACTGAGGCCAATAACACCCGAAAATTTGGCCCACGATTTTTTAAAAAAATGGCGTCTGTTTACAAGAGCCCTGATGAAGGTGTGGTGAACCCCGTGTATCCGCGGGCTGTTTAAATCTTGCGTAATACTCCAACACATCATATGACGTGATGCGCAGCTGACTGGAACAACGTCCAGCACGTCATATGACGTGATGCGCACTTTAAGGGTTAAGGGTTAAGAAGACTTTGATAAAACCGCCTACAGACGCCCTAAGAACTTCTAACTCATTTGCCGTATTGGAGGACGAGTGCTGTGGTGAGACTGTGGATAACGCGAAAGGGAAAGCAACGAAGAGCAACGAGCGCAGCGGCCCCTCAGAGAGTAAAGGAAGTACCAAAGCGAACTTTAATTGTGGGAGATTCCCAGATAAGGTATTTGGATAGAACGTTTTGTGCTAGAGATAGTCGGAACAGGTTAAGGGTTTGCTATCCCGGAGCTGGTATTGGTGATATTATAATCAACATGAATGATATTATGGCTGGAAATGGGAAAAATCCCGTTATTTGCATTAGCGCGGGAGGAAATGATGTTGGTTGAGTTAGGAGTAAGGAACTGATTCAGAGGTATAAAACAGCCATAGAATTAGTTAGAAGCAAGGGAGGAATCCCAATCATATGTGGTATTCTTCCAAGAAAGGGAGTGGGAAATGAATGGATGTCGAGGGCACTTGGTGTCAATTGCCGGCTGGAAAGATATTGCAAATCAAATGCAATATCTTTCATAGACAACTGGGAACACTTCTATGGAAGAAATGAAATGTATGCTCGGAATGGGGTGCATATATCGAGGGCTGGGTTTTTGTTGTTGCGAACTCGTTGGAACCAGTGGTTAGAGGCGTTTGTTTGGGTTTAAACTTTTAGTAGATAGTGGTATGGGAATTGATTTGGAGGAAGGAAGTAATAAAAGTATGTGTTTGTGGGAGAAAAGAATTGGCAAAATGATCAGGGAAAGAGAAGGGCCTCAAAATAACAATTCACTTAGGGTATATTACACTAACACTAGAAGTCTAAGAAATAAAATTAACGATTTAAATGCTTTTGTCTGCACAGAAAAAATAGATATTATCGCACTTACGAAACATGGATGAATGTAGAAAATAGAGAGCTATTAGCTGAATGTCAAATAAATGGATTTAAACTATTTCACACAGATAGATATATTAGACGAGGAGGGGAGTAGCCATATATGTTAGGGACAATTTGAAATGTAGTCTCAAAGAGGGAATCAAAACTGAGCCACATACAGAAACTATTTGGATAGAATTAAACGAAAAAGCAAATAATATTATAATAGGAGTTATATATAGGCCACCAAATTTAGACAGAATGGAAGCAAAGCATCTATGGGATGAAATATCTAGCTAGATCTAACAGTATTTATGTCATGGGTGACTTTAATTTTAGTGGAATAAACTGGTTGAACAAAACAGGGAATAATGAAGCAGAAGATTTTTTAGAATTAATTGACGATTGCTTTCTTACGCAACATATTAACCCTTAAATGGCGCATAGCTATATACTATTTGACACCCACAGGCGCATACCAAAAAAAAAAAAAAAAAAAAAAATGTTTTCTTCCTAACCTGTTAATTTGTGATCACTGATCACGGGAAAAATAATAAAAAAATCGTAAGTGGTATATATTGCCCACTATAGGGCGGGGAATTCTGGCAAAAATCAGGCGCTGACTGAGCGTGCGTCCCAGGCGGTCTGTTGATCGCCAGCTATCAGGCCAGAGTTTCCACAAAGAGATAATTACCTAATTATTTCAATGTCTCTGATTTTTCGTAGTTTTTTTGCTTTAATATTATTCAATAGTGTGTAGTGTGATATATTTATATAATAAAATGAGTGAATCATCGCTGTACTCAAAAATATGGTGTGCATATTGTTGATTCAATTATGTTCATCAAACAGTGAACAAATACTTTGTCGGTTATTACACTATATACACAGGTTATATATAAGTATCTGCATGTTTTGTTCACCATGACGAACCACTAAGTTGGTATGCTGAGTGGCAGTGGCAGGCAGTGACTGGCTGCCACTGGCTGCCACTCCCTCCCTCACCTCACCTCACCTCACCTCACCTGACTTGCCACCATTCTCCACCCACCATACTGTTTTTGCTTTTATATACAGACGTTATATATAAGTATTTACATGTTTTGTTCACCATAACTGTACATCTAAGCTTGTATGGTGAGTAAATGCACAAAGACGTAGCTACTCACACAGTCAGCTGGTGGCGGCCGCCCTCAAGGCCAGACGCACTAATATTTCTCCTACAACAATACTGTTTGTGATGTTATTACGCTATATACACACATTATATATAAATATCTACCTGTTTTATTCACCATACTTGTACAAGTAAACTGGTATGGTGCCCAAAGACCATCGTGGTCATCAGAAAACAACATGATAAGTCCTGCAGACGACGCTCCTCCCTCACCAAAATGACGGCTCCCAACCTCCTACTCTCGCTGTTATCTCACACTATACACACACGTTATATATAAGTATCTACATTTGTGTTCACCATAGCGAACCACTAAGCTGGTATGGTGAGTGCAGTCAATAAAAGGTGGCCACACACACTCAAAAGACAACGCCACCATCCTCCCTCCCACAGCATTACTCCTCCCTCCATGGCGCACAGCGCCAAATATCACCACAATCCTGCAATTATCAGAACCCTGGTCAGTTTTATCACAGTCAGGGGTATTCTGTAATAATATCATCGCTACATAATAGCATGAACAAGTATATTATGGCATTTTTAGGCGATGCTGTGGTCACAAGCTGAACAGCAGTGCTGTGAGTTCATGCTGCGTGCATCAGGCTTGGTAGCTGACTCAATACTGAGGCCCCTAACACCCGGGAGTTTGGCCCACGATTTTTTTTTTAAATGGCGTCTGTTTACAAGAGCCCTGATGAAGGTGTGGTGAACCCCTTGTATCCGCGGGCCGTTTAAATCTCGTGTAGTACTCCAAAGCATCACATGATGCGATGCGCAATTTACTGCAAGTCGGTCAAAGCATCATATGATGCGATGCGCAATTGAAGGGTTAAGGAACCAACGCGGGGAAATAATATTTTAGATTTAGTGTTAACTAACAGGGAAAGACAAATTAAGGACATCAAAATAGGGAGTGAGCTAGGGAACAGTGATCATAAAGAAATCAGATTTAGAATTGAATTGAATAGATCTGTAGGAGAAAATTCTGTTAAAGTGCCTGATTTTCAAAAATCTGATTTAAATAGCCTCAGAAATTTTTTGGGTCAAACAGATTGGAAAGTCTTGGGTATAGGGTGTGGGCCGGTATTGGAGGTAGACGTGAATCCAGCGATAGGTGACGTAAAAGGGGTTTTCGATGTGGATTCAAAATATAACCTATTTAAAAATATTCTAAGCAAAGCCCAGGAATGTAGTATACCATATTTATTGAATAGATTGAGTACTAATGATCCAAAGTGGATAACAAAGGCTCTGAAGAACCTTATAGGTAAAAAGAGAGCGTGGTACAAAAGGGTTAAGAATGGGGAAGTCAGTTTAGATCAGGAATTCGTACAACTGGTTAGAAATACTAAAAAAAAAGAGATAAGGAAAGCAAAAAGAAACTATGAAGTTCGCATAGCAGAGCAAGCGAAAACAAATCCTAAAGGGGTTTTCCAGTTATACCGGACAAAGATTAGGGAAAGGATAGGTCCATTAAAAACTGAGACAGGTCAAATAACATATAGTGATGAAGAGATGAGTAGTATTTTTAATAAATATTTTATATCTGTATTTACTAAAGAGGAACTTAACAATATGCCTTCAGCTGAACAAGTCTATGTGGGGTGGGGACGAGGACAGGTTGACTAGTTTAGCAGTTACCAGGGAGGATGTAATTAAACAAATAGTAAAACTCAAACCAAACAAATCCCCAGGGCCGGATAAAGTGTTTGCCAGGGTGCTTAAAGAATGCAAAGTGGAGCTTTGCGACCCACTGTCTACCATATGTAATAAATCAGTAGAGTCAGGCAGAATACCAGAGTTATGGAAAGTTGCTAATGTGATACCAGTTTTTAAGAAAGGAGATAGATCACTTGCGTCAAACTATCGGCCAATTAGCCTAACGTCTATTGTGGGAAAGTTACTCGAATCGATAATTGCAAATAAAATTCGTCTTCATCTTGAAAAACATAAATTAATAATCGAGTCGCAACATGGTTTTATAAATGGCCGTTCATGTTTAACAAATTTGTTATTTTTTTATTCTAGCATAGTTGAGGCAGTTGATAGTGGTAAGGATTGTGATGTTGTGTATCTTGACTTTAGCAAAGCTTTTGATACAGTGCCATATGAAAGACTGATTAAAAAGATAGAGGCTCATGGTATTGGGGGTGCTATATTAAGCTGGATTAGGGCATGGCTATACCAAAGGAAACAGAGTTAGTATAAATGGAGTCAAGTCAGAGTGGGAAAATGTTGTAAGTGGAGTGCCTCAAGGCTCTGTCCTGGGACCTCTGTTGTTTATAATATATATAAATGATTTAGATTCAGGTTCGAGTAGCAACATTTGCAAATTTGCCGATGATACAAAATTCTGTAGGGAAATTAATACGGAAGAAGACTCGCTATCACTTCAAGTTGATCTAAATAGGGTTTTGAAATGGTCAAAGGATTGGCAGATGCAGTTTAATGCTGATAAATGTAAAGTTCTGAGGCTAGGTAATAATGATAGTTACAAGATACGAGCTAGATGGTGTTGAGATTGCGAAGTCGGATTGCGAAAGGGATCTGGGAGTTATGATTAGTAAGAATTTAAAACAAAAGGATCAATGCATAAATGTTCGTAATAAGGCAAATAGGACACTGGGATTTATTAATCGAAGCGTTAGTAACAAGACACCTGGTGTTGTTCTTCAGCTATATCTAGCTCTGGTTAGGCCCTATTTAGATTATGCAGTTCAGTTTTGGTCGCCGTACTATATAATGGATATAAATTCACTTGAACGTGTCCAGCATAGGATGACTAAGTTAATTCCCCAAATTAGAAATCTTTCATATGAAGAAAGATTAACAAAGCTTTACTTGTATTCACTGGAAAGGTGAAGAGTTAGGGGTGACATGATAGAGGTTTACAAGTGGATGAATGGGCATAACAAAGGGATATTAATTGGGTATTAAAAGTATCAACACAAGACAGAACACGAAACAATGTGTATAAATTGGATAAATTCAGATTTAGGAAAGACTTGGGTAAATACTGGTTCAGTAACAGAGTTGTTGATTTGTGGAACCAATTGCTGTGTAACGTGGTAGAGGTGGGGTCCCTCGATTGTTTCAAGCGAGGGTTGGACATGTATATGAGTGGGATTGGGTGGTTATAAATAGGAGCTGCCTTGTATGGGCCAATAGGCCTTCTGCAGTTGCCTTTGGTCTTATGTTCTTATGTCCCCAAACTGAGTAGTCCTTTGGGAATACGACCTTATTTAAAATACTTTCTTCAAGCTTAGTCTTTGTTAATGCAACAATATCTGGGACCTTAAGCTGAATTATATCTTTCAGCTCGAATATTTTTTATCTCATTCCATCTATGTTGGTATATTCAATTTTCAGGAACACGTCTCTTTTTATTTCTTTTTTGTACTTTTCTAGTTTATTAACCTCTCTATGTGAGGAGGCACATAAGCCTAGCCCATAACCTAGACTGCTGCAAACTACCAAAACATATGCGCAAAGCGGTCACTGCCTGGTAAGCCTCAAATCTCGCCAGAAGGTTCATAAAGGAGAGTCACGTGGGGAGAACAACCCCACAGTCCTCGGGTTCGAAGGTTACACCATCCCAGCTGGCACCATGGCAGATGCAGAACAAGTGAACTTTGTCACATGACATGGGTGATAAGGAACCCTCAAACTCACTCGAAACAAGAGTAGGTTCAGGGGGAGATACCAATGGGAGCACTAAACCCGCAGTGAAATTCCAGGGCCTGAAGAGTAAACCAAGCAGAACATCCAGGCACTAGGGACGCTTTGCCAGACCCTAAAAGTGCGTTGATACAATCTACGTTACATGACTATGAGGGTTGACCTTGGTGCTCTAAATGGAAGCCCATGAACCACCAGTGTGCCCTGCCAGCCAAAGTTGCAACTGACTTGGGTCAAGGCAGAGAAGTCACGAGATGCCTGACTCACCCTATGTGAGGGCCACCACAAGCAAGGAGGACCTCTCAGGGAGCAACTCCTGAACAGTCCATAGAAGATAACTCTGGCAATGCAAGGACAGTGCTAAGAATCACACAAGGAAGGTTACCCTGAGTATATGCAGCTCCAAGCACTCTTACTGCCAGGCTCCCTTCACTGCAGTGAATAGGAACAGGAGTAAGAGTAGGCATAGGAACAACTTAGCTAGACAGGACCTCTCATGGAGGTGGGGCTTCCCGGGAACCACTACATCATGATAGAATTGATGGCTCAGACACTGGAAGGCAGCAAACTACTTCCTCCAAATGAGTGGAGGAGGTGGGTGGGTTGGGGCAGGGGGGGGGGAGACAAGCTTGTGTTAGTTTTGAGAGTATTCAATAGTTTACAAGGTTGTAGGACTTTATTAGGAGAATTTTGAGACTCGGTTCTGAGTCCAGCAGTGGATTCAGCATGTTTTGACTTGCAGATTTGCTGGTTGCCATTCCTGGAGAGGAGGAAAAATGTCACCTCACAGAAGAGGGCCAATTCCTGGCTCTGGTCCCTGGTAAGCCTCCATGGCTGATGTGACCTAGTAGATGGAAACCATCTCAGTATGTAGTTTCAAGGAGCCACAAGGGGATTCCCTCAGATATAATGCTAAAAACCAAATTTAAATATTCCTAGACCTAATATAGTACATATATGTAGTATATTAGGCCTAAGATAGTGTGTATTATGCCTAGAATTGCTAAGAGAGGTTAGGTTAAGTTAGATCTTGTATATATGTTGTGATTTAAAAAGTTTCTGGTTTGTTTAAATTCCATAATACAGTAGTCAACTTTCTGGTGGTCCATCACTACATATTGGTACTTTTGACCTTGTTCATGCACGAGCTTTATGTTCCCGACAAAATTTATTATTATTTGTACACAGGTGGACTAATGTGTGGCATTAGTTATATATTAGCAGAGATCTTTGACCTTATTCCTTCACCAGTTTTGTCAGGTTGGTCATATATCCATGTTACTGTTGTCATGTGAATCCCATGCACAGCAGTGGAACTGCCTTTTCCCTTCACCTTCAATGCCTCTGCACTGGAAGTCTACATCTACACCAGTCCAGATGAGTCATCAGTCCTGCCACCTCTCCATACCCCCCAGGGCCTGGCACGGCCTGGTATGACTCGAAGGCAAGCCGGGCACCACTGCTAACCAGTAGCTTGCCCCCACAAACAAGCAGTTAGCCGCCTTCAACTGGCAGTAGAGCAGCTCAACACAAAGGCACTGCCAGCCACAAACAAGCAGTTTGCTAGCTGACCAGATGTCCACCTTGCATTGACACCAGATGAGTCATCACCGCCGGACTATATAAAGGGCGCCGCCTCCCTGGAGAGCCAGTCTCTCAGTGCTCTTGGAACACCTTCGTGTCTTTCACCCGTTGTCCGCCTTCAGCCAATGCCGTGTGACTGATGCCATGGTGGTATGGTAGCTGCCTTCAGTACACCAGTATATCTTTATGCTTTTATTCATTGCTTATAGTTTATTTTTGCATTTAAGGTCATACTAACTTGTTCACCTTTGTGTTACATGATAGCCAATTATTGTCATGTGTCATTTTTTGTTCATTACTATTTCAGTAAATTGTTTCATTATTTATTTGATGATTTTCATTTGTTTCCACCTGCGACTTAAACACTGCAAGGCCAATAGCAGCATTTTTTTTATTTGTGTGAAGGAGAGCCATACCATCTTGGTTCAGTATAGCTGTGATACCACAACCCGTCACACTGTTTACTATTTTTTTTATTTAGCTATTGTATTTGAATACTGTGCAGTACATGAGTTTCACTTCCATTGTAGGTCCAGCCATAACAGCTACGGCAGAACAGAGAGCTTCTCAACTAACACCCAGTATCAACCAGTCCCAGCTGACATCTGGGCCGTTCCTTATGAAGTCTCCGCCTTTGTCAATGTATGCTCAGCAACTCTGGGTTATTGCAAAAATCATCATTGATATAAAAGATGGTAAGAAGTTAGGTATTCCAGGTAGTGCTACTTTATGATCCTTATAGGATAATTTGTGGTTGTGTCAGCGAGATATCTAGAGAGAGCTTTTGTTTATTAGCTTGAAACTTTCAAGTGCCTCAACCAGTGGTCCCAGGTTTGTTTCTTGGGCAGGACTGGACATTTGGACATGTTTGTATACCTTGGTGCTAACTAAATGTTATGGGTTGCGTCTTGGGCAAGGTCAGTTGTTGTCTAAAGGGGGACCTCCTGATGTGTATGTTCACCTTTCTGTCCCCAACAGTGGTAGACCATATGATTGTAGAAGGAAAGTACCTATTGTTATTGAATATAGCCCAAAATTTTACAAATTTTGTAACGATGACCACCTGTATGAGGATGGTAACGATGACCACCTGTATGAGGATGGTAACGATGACCACCTGTATGAGGATGGTGAGGATGACCACCTATATGAGGATGGTGAGGATCACCACCTGTAATTATTACACTCTGTACTCAGTGTAAGGTCACAAAGCTTTTAAGCCATACCCTAGAGTACAAACTCACAAAACCCATCCTTACTTTATTTACAGTATTGGTACATTACTTTAATCACTGTACTGCACAACACGCCTTGAGGTACTTGATGGGCAGTGCACAACGCGCCTTAGGGCCTTCATAGGTATAGCGTATGATTCAAAAGTGGTGCGCAGTGACACGGGTATGAAATGGATGCCTGAGGTCTCCAGTGATTGTCCGTTATTTTGAAAAAATCCCAGCATGCCCCAGGGTTGTAGAGATCCTCAGTTTCAAGGAAGATACCATGTCTGATGCATCGTCTACGAGCTTCCGGTCCACGGTCAGCCGCCGTCCAGCTAAACGACTGTCAGAGGATGAAATACAGGACATATTGCATGATGATGGACCGATTGATGACGATTTATCACTTTCGCCCGGGCATGACGCAGCATTGCGTCATCCGTTTACTGTCGGTAATACCGGGGATGACGCAGCATTGCGTCATCCGTTTACTGTCGGTAATACCGGGGATGACACAGCATTGCGTCATCCACTTTAAATAATCGCCAAAAATCAGGTTTTTATCTGATTTTTTTGGGACTGGTTTTAAAATGTGCGCCGATGTCTTCCCATTTTCTTTGTTGAGCCTCGTGGCCCTCAGGTGGCTTGGCACACGCCGTGGGCCCATTGTTTTCGCTCCACTGTTGTGACCAATGTCGCCTCCCCTCGCATCTCAAACGTGTGAACATTTCGGCTATTTTCCGTGGCTATATTTCTTACTGCGGCTTTAGAAACTATCTACCCTTACTCCACGATGGCTAGTGATCATGAACAAGGCCCTTCCAGGAAGAAAATTGTGAAAGAAAGGCTTGAAAAGGGAGGGAATTGGGAGTGTAGCTGGAAGGCGTCTGAGCCCTCACTCGCGGCTAACGTGTGGCCCGTCTTCAACTCGTCGGCGGTTGGAGCGTGACCAGGTTTTATATTTTATATGCTAATGTTCCTCTAGAGAATTCTATTGCGAACCCATTGAGACCAAAATGAAATACCTAGGACAAAAATTGAGGTGACCAGAGTGAAAATAGTGAAAACATTTTATCCCGTTTGCGCGCTCCTGGGTAACTCGTTCGCAACTTTCTCTGTTTGCTGCGGGTAATTAGCCAGGCTTTTGGAGTTTATATGCATTTAGTGCTGTAGAGAATTCTATTGCAAACACAATGATACCAAATTTAATCTCGTAGGACGAGAATTAAGGTGACAAAGTTGAAGAGAGTATACACTTTTCAGAATTTACGCGCGCTCCTGTGACACCCTGGGTCCCATATCGCACAGTTGAGGGGTGGCGCGCGGGGTGCGCGAAAGTGTTAAACTACAATCCTGAAAAAGACCTAACACAAGGGTCGGACTTGAGTGATGGGGACACCGAGGTGGACAATGTCGCGAGTGTGTACAGTACAGGCACCTCGCCCAGAGGTGCGTGTACCGTACACACCCAGGACCAGTCTCGCCGGCCTGGGTCAACACGACTAGAGTTACCGTCCCCCCCCTGATGTGAGTTTATTTGGTGATAATACATGTGATGAGTCATTTTCTGGCTTCGGTGACATAGGCTCCGATACAAGCAGTATTGACAAACCAAGTACAATCAGCGATGGTGTTACTAGGCGGGATTTGCTGCCCCAGCAACCCGCACAGGTAAGTGCCAGCATGTCACGTGGCTTAGGACAAAGACGACAGTGTGCCCTTGACATCAGGTGTTCGTGGTAGGCCTATACTACGCAGAACACACTCGTCTCCTTGCATACCCATAAGCAGTTGTAGCACAATATGACGGAGCCGTGTTGTTGAGGCCCGTGCTGGTGGTGCTCATGCTGGAGTTGGCTGTGGTGTTGGTGCCAAAACCAAAACCACTGGTGTACTTGTGTGGGAGGATTGTGAGAATTTTGTCCCACAAATTCCAACATACGATGATACCAATGTTGGTGTGACACCCTTATTCCTCTATACTGGTGCAACCCGTTCTCGCACTTTCTTACAGTCAATATTGACTTATTAAATAAGGGCATATGTGACATACTGTACTAATTTATTGTGAATATTTTAGTTTACCTTGAAAAGCTTCATAGAAAACACCGACCTTACCTAACCTTCTTAGTATGTTAAGATAAGCATCTTATTGCTTCGTAATTACAATTATTACTTAACCTATACCTATAATAGGTTAAGTAATAATTGTAATTATGAAGCAATAAGATGTTTATCTTAACATACTAAGAAGGTTAGGTAAGGTCGGTGTTTTCTATGAAGCTTTTCAAGGTAAACTAAAATATTCACAATAAATTAGTATGTCACATATGCACGTATTCAATAAGTCAATATTGACTATACGAAAGTGCGAGAATGGGTTGACTGGTGATGGTATGGCTGAAATTGACTATTTTATGGCATATTTTGATCAGGAATTCATGGACCATCTCATTGCAGAGACGAACAGATACGCTCACGGCTTCATTGACTCTGCCATTTTACCTGCCTCTTGCATGACACATTGGAAAGACACTACAAATGAGGAAATGTATGTGTTTTTAGCATTGTGCATGATGATGATGAGGTATTCATATAAACACTTAATCCAGGATTATTGGAGCAAAGACAGCCTTGTTCCATCCCCCCCATAAACATATGTAATATTATAAATATACTGGATACATATTATATATACATACATATAATACTTAAATATATGCATATATTATTATAACATCACAAACCCAACATGGAGGTGTGTGGAGGCTGCCTTAAGTCACTTCGGAAGAGTGTTGTAGGCATTGTATGTAACATTTGTAACATAAGGTTTCACCTAAGTTGTACAGGATTACCTACACAATATGCAAACCGGGAAGGTAACTACTGGATCTGTCAAAGAGACAGACAGATGTGGGAAAACATCACCAAACTAATGAATAACATTCCTGAAGAACACAGGCTACAATTCACACAAAAACTACCAGAAATATATGCAGAGTATATAAAGACAGCAACGAACTCTGAACACAACCCAGGGACTGAGAATTTAGAGAGTCAAAGTAGCAATGTAGACGGGTATAGTGTCGAGGTACACAAAAATGAAGGCAATATTGTAGAGCACACTGGTGATATGAATAAGGAGAGAAAAAATGAGACGAATGAGAACACAAATGAGAAAGACGAAAGCAACAAGGAGAAAGATAAGGGCAATACCGAGAATGAATGCAGAAACGAGAAAGTTGGAACAAAAAACACAGAGGTAGCCAAGTCGTGCACGGGTACAAACAAGAATAATACAATCACAAATGAAAATATTTGCTGGTATTATGCAAAAGGACAGTGTAGATATGGGCCCAGAGGCACGAAATGCTCATTCATGCACCCACGGAAATGCCGAAACTGGTTAGGGAAAGGCAGATGTCGTTTTGATACAGAGTGTAGATATTTTCACCCTAAGCTATGCACACTCTCAGTCAATGAGAGGAAATGCTACGATCTTCACTGCCCCGATTTCCACGTCAGAGGTACACAGCGCCATATAAGAGAAGAAGTCCAACATAATAGCCCTGAAAATTTTTTAGAGGCAGGTACAAACAGAGGGAGAAACAGACAGGCAGAAACGTGGCAGGAGTACGGATGGAGAGGGGGAAATGCCCAAGACTGGACTACAGTTCGGCATCAAGCCCACACATACTACACCCCCCAACTACACAGAGACTACCACACTCGAAAGTATGACTACCTAAGACTACCGAAAGACACAAAAATGGAATCAATACAGGAAGAGGCCGAACCCCCAAACATACCAGCGATACAAAGATGCGAGAAACAACTACACGGCAGTGAGGAGAGAGGCAGAAAGAAATTTTGAAAAAGGGATTGCGGACAAATGTAAAACAGAACCAGGTCTATTCTATAAATTCATAAACAACAAATTGCAGGTAAAGGATAATATTCAGAGGTTGAAAATGGGAAATAGATTCACGGAAGATGAAAAGGAAATGTGTGAAACACTAAACGAAAAGTTCCAAAGTGTGTTTGTACAAAATGAAATCTTTAGGGAACCAGATACAATAAGAATTCCAGAGAACAACATAGAACACATAGAGGTGTCTAGAGACGAAGTGGAAAAAATGCTCAAGGAGCTCGGTAAGAACAAAGCAGCTGGCCCAGATGGCGTTTCACCATGGGTTCTGAGAGAATGTGCACCTGAGCTCAGCATTCCACTTCACCTGATCTTTCAGGCATCCCTGTGTACAGGAATCGTAGCAGACGGGTGGAAACAGGCTAACATAGTTCCAATCTACAAAAGTGGCAGCAGGGAAGACCCCCTCAATTATAGACCTGTATCATTGACAAGTGTAATAGTGAAAGTATTGGAAAAACTAATCAAAACTAAATGGGTAGAACACCTAGAGAGAAATGATATAATATCAGACAGACAGTATGGTTTTCGATCTGGAAGATCCTGTGTATCGAATTTACTCAGTTTCTATGATCGAGCCACAGAGATATTACAGGAAAGAGATGGTTGGGTTGACTGCATCTATCTGGACCTAAAAAAGGCTTTCGACAGAGTTCCACATAAGAGGTTGTTCTGGAAACTGGAAAATATTGGAGGGGTGACAGGTAAGCTTCTATCATGGATGAAAAATTTTCTGACTGATAGAAAAATGAGGGCAGTAATCAGAGGCAATGTATCGGAATGGAGAAATGTCACAAGTGGAGTACCACAGGGTTCAGTTCTTGCACCAGTGATGTTTATTGTGTACATAAATGATCTACCAGTTGGTATACAGAATTATATGAACATGTTTGCTGATGATGCTAAGATAATAGGAAGGATAAGGAATTTAGATGACTGTCATGCCCTTCAAGAAGACCTGGACAAAATAAGTATATGGAGCACCACTTGGCAAATGGAATTTAATGTTAATAAATGTCATGTTATGGAATGTGGAATAGGAGAACATAGACCCCACACAACCTATATATTATGTGAGAAATCTTTAAAGAATTCTGATAAAGAAAGAGATCTAGGAGTGGTTCTAGATAGAAATCTATCACCTGAGGACCACATAAAGAATATTGTGCAAGGAGCCTATGCTATGCTTTCTAACTTCAGAATTGCATTTAAATACATGGATGGCGATATACTAAAGAAATTGTTCATGACTTTTGTTAGGCCAAAGCTAGAATATGCAGCTGTTGTGTGGTGCCCATATCTTAAGAAGCACATCAACAAACTGGAAAAGGTGCAAAGACATGCTACTAAGTGGCTCCCAGAACTGAAGGGCAAGAGCTACGAGGAGAGGTTAGAAGCATTAAATATGCCAAAACTAGAAGACAGAAGAAAAAGAGGTGATATGATCACTACATACAAAATAGTAACAGGAATTGATAAAATCGACAGGGAAGACTTCCTGAGACCTGGAATTTCAAGAACAAGAGGTCATAGATTTAAACTAGCTAAACACAGATGCCGAAGAAATATAAGAAAATTCACCTTCGCAAATAGAGTGGTAGACGGTTGGAACAAGTTAAGTGAGAAGGTGGTGGAGGCCAAGACCGTCAGTAGTTTCAAAGCGTTATATGACAAAGAGTGCTGGGAAGACGGGACACCACGAGCGTAGCTCTCATCCTGTAACTACACTTAGGTAATTACACTTAGGTAATTACTCCCCAGTATCACTTCCAAAACTGGACAAACCATTGCCACAACAACACACCCTGGGTCAGGGTAGAGAGGAGGGAGAACTACCAAAACCTTCCAGAAGTTACACACAACATGGACAATCATTCTTATTTGCAAACATTCAAGGTTTAAAGCCAAAGTCAAGAAATAAAGTTAAGTTCATAAATGGCCTTCTATTAGAGTCAAACTCAATTTTTGGGGCATTCACGGAAACTCATACAAAAGATTACATGGATGGTGAAATCTGGATTCCAAATTATAATCTATATAGATGTGATAGAAAAACTAGGTCAAATGGAGGAGTAGGTCTGTATATTAAAGAAGACCTGGTATGCACAGAACTACTAAATTCAACTAATGAGGTGGTAGAGGTACTTGGAATGAAGGTAGAGAAACTAAACTTAATTATTATTCTAATATATAAACCGCCAGATACAACGATTGAGGAATTCACAGAGCAGATGCACAAAATAGAGAACATACTTGACAACCTAGCAAACCCAGCTCCAGATATTATCTTTCTTGGAGATTTCAATTTACCGAGTCTAAGATGGAGAACGGCAAACACAAATATCATAGCAGGGAATGACCCGGGAAATAACCAACCACAGGTTAGAGAACTTTTGAGATTCTGTGACAAATTCTCGCTCAATCAACAGATTACAGAACCAACTAGGAACGAAAACACACTAGACTTGTTATTCACAAACAATGATGAACTAATCAGGGATATCACAATCTCAGATACTTCATACTCAGACCATAAGCTCATTGAAGTGCGAACTAGCATAAATAACGGTAGTAGGTCTAAGAGACCCAACAAGCGAGAAGGAATATTCAATCAATTCAATTTCAACAATAAGAGGATTGACTGGGAAAAAATAAATGTAGACCTTGCAACCATTCAATGGGAGACGGTCTTAAGCGACAAAACTCCCACACAGTAAATAGCTCAACTGTCAGCTGAAGCTTACAAGGTCTGCTTGAAGCACGTGCCTGTGAGGAGGGGCAGAAAGAGGACCACTCTAGAAAGAGAACGGAGACGACTGTACAGGAGAAGGAAAAAAATAACGGAAATGCTTCGGCAGACACAACTATCACAAGCAAGGAAAACAAGCCTAAGCAGGGAGATTGAAGAAATAGAACAAACGTTGAAGCGATCATATGAGTCTGAGGAAATGGAATTGGAACAGAAAGCTATACAAGAGATAAGGAAAAATCCGAAATATTTTTTCACATACGCAAAATCAAAATCCAAAACCTCGACCAGTATTGGACCGTTAATTACAAATGAAGGTACGTACACAGAGGACAACAAAGAGATTAGTGAAATTCTAAGAAGCCAGTATGAGGCTATGTTTAGCACACCAATAAACAACATGAAAGTTGATGACCCAGACAGCTTCTTTATGAATGACATTCAAGCTGCAGATAATATAACGGATATTACCACAAACTCGGAAGACTTTGAAAGAGAAATTGATAATATGCCTATGCACTCAGCTCCTGGGCCTGACTCATGGAATTCAATATTCATAAAGAAATGTAAATTACCAGTAGCGAGAGCACTCAGCGTAATATGGAGAAAGAGCCTGGATACAGGGGAGATACCAGCAGCACTTAAATCTGCAGATATAGCTCCGTTGCACAAGGGGGGGAGTAAAGCCTTGGCAAAAAATTATAGGCCAGTTGCACTAACATCACACATAATAAAAGTGTTTGAAAGAGTGATTAGGAATCAAATTTCTAGTTTTATGGAAAACAATGAATTGCACAATCCAGGACAACATGGATTTAGAGCGGGAAGATCCTGTCTGTCACAGTTACTCAACCACTATGACAAAATCACAGAAGCCCTAGAAGAAAAGCAAAATGCAGATGTTGTATACACAGACTTTGCAAAGGCGTTCGACAAATGTGACCATGGGGTGATAGCTCACAAAATGAGGTCAATGGGAATAACTGGAAAAGTAGGACGCTGGATACTCAATTTCCTGTCGAACAGAACACAAAGAGTAACAGTCAATCAGATAAAATCGAGTCCAAGCGATGTTAAAAGCTCTGTACCTCAAGGTACAGTCCTTGCACCGCTACTGTTCCTTATTCTCATATCTGATATAGACAAAAATACACGCCACAGCTTCGTGTCGTCCTTTGCAGATGACATAAAAATCAGCATGAAAATTACCTCTGCTGAAGACATTGAAAAACTACAAGCAGATGTCAACAAAGTTTTTGATTGGGCAGCAGAAAATAACATGATGTTTAACAGTGATAAATTTCAGGTACTCAGGTACGGCAAAAATGAGGATCTGAAACATAATATAGGGTACAAAACACAATCGAATCTTCCCATAGTAGAAAAACAGCATGTCAAGGATTTGGGAATAATGATGTCCGACGATCTAACGTTTAGGGAGCATAACCAAGCAAATATCGCGTCAGCCAGAAAAATGATCGGATGGATTACGAGAACTTTCAAATCCAGGGATCCCATCACAATGGTTGTACTCTTCAAGTCACTTGTGCTGTCCCGTCTCGAGTACTGCTCAGTACTCACTTCCCCCTTCAGAGCAGGAGAGATTGCTGAAATAGAGGGAATACAGAGAACATATACGGCACGCATAGACGAGATAAAACACCTAAATTATTGGGATCGTCTCAAAGCTCTCCAAATGTACTCTCTAGAAAGGAGACGAGAGAGATACCAAATAATATACACATGGAAAATACTGGAGTGTCAGGTCCCAAATCTACACAGTAAAATAACAACGTACTGGAGTGAACGATATGGAAGAAAATGCAAGATTGAACCAGTGAAGAGCAGAGGTGCCATAGGCACAATCAGAGAGCACTGTATAAACATCAGGGGTCCGCGGTTGTTCAACGTCCTCCCAGCGAGCATAAGAAATATTGCCGGAACAACCGTGGACATCTTCAAGAGAAAACTGGACGGTTTTCTAAGAGAAGTTCCGGATCAGCCGGGCTGTGGTGGGTACGTGGCCCTGCGGGCCGCTCCAAGCAGCAGCCTGGTGGACCAAACTCTCACAAGTCGAGCCTGGCCTCGGGCCGGGCTTGGGGAGTAGAAGAACTCCCAGAACCCCAACAACTAGGTATCAACCAGGTATCAACCCTGTGTTCAACAGGTACATGTCACGTGATAGGTTCCTGCTGCTTCTTTGGTGCCTGCACTTTGAGATCAATGATAACGAGGACAGCCACGACAGACTGTGGGAGTTGCGGAAGATATTTAGTGATGTGAAAGGAAAGTTCTGCGACTATTTTGTACCAGGATAGAATGTTGTGATTGATGAATTGCTAGTCCTCTTCAAGGGATGACTGCTGTTCAAGCAGTACATTCCATCAAAGCGGCACTGGTTTGAACTCAAAGTTTTTCGTGCTATGTAACTGCAAAACTGGTACAGTATTGTCATTGACATGATGCTGTATTCAGGTATAGACGTTGACATACCCGGTCTAAATCCACACAGGTGCTCAGGCAGTGTCGTGAGGACACTCATGAATCTGTTGCTGAACAAGGGGCATGTCCTGTTCATGGACAACTACTATACCAGCCCCTTGCTGACCAGATTCTTCCTTGGCCATAACACTGGCGTATGTGGCACTGTCAAGGCCCACAGGAGGAAAATGCCGGTGTTTGGCATTGGTATTGCAGTGGGTGATTGCCAGCTGCAAAAGTGTGAACAAATGTTATCAGTGTGCTGGAGGAGCGACAGATGTGAGGTGAATATGTTGACAACTATTCACACCAGTGCCATGTTGGACAATGACAAAGTGAACTTTGCAACATGGTTCCCAATATATAAACCTAATTGTGTCATTGACTTCAATATAAATATGTGGCTAGTTGATAAATGTGACATGATGGTTGGTGCCGTCGAGTGCATGCAAATATCTGTGAAGTGGACGAAGAAGTTCTTTTTCCACCTCACTGATGTTTTAATGCTGAACCGTTTCAACGTGTATATCATGAAATTTGGCACGAGACCCCCAATACGTACATTCAGTGTTGCTATAGTCTCACAACTTCTGGTGAAGTATAGGGTGGAGGGCTGTGTTGCAACGCGTGGGGTGCCAGCAACAATGCCTCGCACAGTTCCTGACAGACTCAGGAGTAAAGAATACATTGTTATACACAAGCGTGGTTATATGACAGGCACAGGCAAATGGGATAAGGGTAAGCGTGCCTGCATTGTATGCAAGAACACACAACATAGGAAACTCAAGCGAAGATGCATGTGCACCTGGTGCGTTGAGTGCAAAGTTCCCCAATGCTCCGTCGACTGCTTCATTGATTATCACACACTCCCATAGTTCTAAGTGTTTTGATAGGGGATGTTTGTAGTGAGTGATAGTGTAGTGTGTGTAAATATGTTATAAATGTACATATTTGAACATGAAATATTGGATATATGAACAATGTTTGTGGACACATTTGTGATACATGTAACACAGTGTCTTGGAACAGTACGGATGTTCTACTGCCAGAATATTGTAAACATGTTCAATATACATAGGATTGGCAAGAAAAAAACAATATAAATGCATTAGTAATTGTACAGAAAAAATGAAAAAAAAAATATTTGTGGCAACTCGTGCATGTTGAAGCTGGCACGCACAAATAATTTATTTCCTTCGCACCAGGGGTGTGCCATATTTGGAGCCAGAGCAGTGCAGTGGTTAAAAATTGTGAGCAACATTAACTCGTAACATTAACAACATTAATGAGTTGGTTAGAACTTGTAACCAACAGTAAACTAGAACAAAACACTGCTGATAGAATTATATCCATCCGTCCATAATAATTTTTGGATGTTTAGAGAGGTAAATTTCATCTAGGGTGGACAGAGCAGCAGAAGAAATGAAAATCATAGAAAAAATAGTAGGATTAGGAGAAGACCTAAATTCAAAGGAGCATGTCAGTGATTTTAGGATGATAGGAAAATATGAGAAAGACAAGAACCACCCCTTTAGGGTGATGTTTAACCCATACACTGCTCAGGGGTCCTGTGGACATTTACACCCCTGTGCGCAAGAAAAAAAAAATTCAAATTTTTTTTTTCGTTTTCTAAACATGTTAATTTGAGTCTCCTGAGCACGGGAAAAATAATAACAAAATTCTATTATACATACCAATGACACAATTGAGCCGAGAAGTTGGCTGATGACGTCACAGAACGTGAGCGCTCAAGGGTGCTGCGTCAGCCAGCTGTCACTCACGGCCGCTCGCGCGGCCCGAGTTGCCGCGAATTTATTTTCGCGGAATTATTTACAGTATTCTTGGGTCATTTTACTCCAATTTTTTTCACTAGTATTGTTCTAATTATTAGCAATAGACGTTGTATTATAATAAAAATGGTATAAACTCACTAAGCGCTCACATATTAGTGTCACAAGTATTCCCACCAAAATGGTATAATTTACAGGAAATATTCAATGTACTTGGGTTTTTTTTCAATATAAACACAAAAATAAACTTGATATGTACATTTATTTACCAAAGAATTACACATTTAGTACTCCAGGAGACTGTGATACTGTGCGAAACAGTCGATATGGCACAGAGGGACGGCACACGCTTCGCACCATGTCAACACCAATTTGCGTTTCTGTGGCCTCAATTTGGTACTGGAACACACAACACACCGACGCTGGCCTGCTGCACGAGTTCCAGTTGGTGGTAATTTCTTGATTTTATGTATCAGAAAGGCCTCCCTGTAAGCGACCCTGGGTGCAGGATCATGGCTCAGTATTGGGTCTCGAATGGGTCTTTGTATACCAGGTGTGTCCTTGCCAAATTTACCTAGCAACTGTTTCACAACTTGGAAACTGAACGAACGGAAATATGGTTTTCTACCTGTCTTCACAAGAAACATATTGTAACTGTTCAGCATTGTTACATCAATAAGGTGAAAAATCATTTTCTTTGTCCACTTCACTGTTTTACGTACACACTCTACAGCACCCACCATCATGTCACATTTATCAACTAAACGCATGTTGATGTTGTAGTCCATCACACAATCTGGCTTGTATATTATTTGCTTTGTTGTTCTGTTCACCTTGCCACTGTCTACCATTGTACCAGGGTGAATGGTGGTCAACATGTTCACTTCACGTCTGTCTTTCCACCGCACTGAAAGCATTGCACCACTTTTTCTTACCTCGCAGTCACCTACTTGCATAGCAGTATCAAACACAGGCATTTCCTTTCGTTTTGGCTTTACTGTTCCACACACTCCAGTCTTATTATCCAGCAAGAATTTCGTTAGCAAGGGACTGGTATAATAGTTATCTGTGTACAATATGTGGCCCTTGTTCAGATATGGTGCAAGCAGTGACTTCACCACACTACCTGAGAAGCCATGTTCGTCATTAGCAGGAATATCTATATTTGTGGCTGAATAAAGTATCATGTGTAACACCATTCCTGAGTCACAGTCACAGAGCACAAAGAATTTCAGTCCAAATCGGTGACGTTTTGAGGGAATATACTGCTTGAAGGCAGCACGTCCTTTGAAAAGCACCAGGGATTCATCAATAACCAGCTTCTGAGCTGGTACGTAGTAATCTCGGAACTTTCCAATCAGGTCATTTAGCACGTGCCTCACCCTCCAAAGCCTATCATCCTGTGTCTCGTCAGCATTATTTGCAAAATGAATGCACCGTAGGATCAACAGAAATCTGTCTCGGGACATATATTTCCCGAACAATGGTGTTGGAACAGAGTTGTCTTTGCTCCAATAATCTGAAATTACGTGTTTCACACAATGTTTCATCAACATGCAAATTGAGAAAAACACATACATCTCATCAACAGTTGTCTCTTTCCAACGCTAGAGTCGCGAAAATTCTGAAACTTCCTCACCTTCGATGAGATCATCGGCAAGTCTGTTCGTTTCGTGAACAATGTGTTTCATTAGCGGCTCATCGAAATATGCAGTAAAGAAGTCCATTTCACACATTTCGTCACCAGTATCAGGGAAAAGATCAGTAATTCCCACATCTCTGTTATCAAAGTCGGGAATTTGTGGAACAAAATCTTCCCCATCACTCCACACACACAAACCTGCTGCCTTCCGAGAGCCATTAGCTGCACCACGGCGAGGAATACGGGGACCAGGAGCTGAAGCACGCATTGTAACAGTAGGGGCAGGAACGGTAGATGAGGAAAAAGATGTGGAACATGAGGGAATTTGTTCCTCATTGTCGCCATATTGTCCCATGCGGCGGCGCTTGGCTGGGCGGGCAGCTGATGCGGCGAAACTTGTACTGGCACTGGGGGTAACACTATTCTCCAACTCTTCATCACTAAAGCCTGAGAAAGATTCACTTGTTTCAGACTCGTCAATCGTATCATAAACGTGCAGTGGTATAGATGAACGATGTGCTTGGGCGCGGGGTGGTGTTGAGTGGTGTTGAGTAGCAGCCTCGAGAGGCATCCTCACCCTCGTGGCACCCACATGTTCCCCCTCACTATCCGTTGTTTCGATTTCTTCTGGCTGGGTATAATCTTCATCTATATCTGAGTCGTCAATATCAGACTCATCAACGTCCTTGAACAATTCATCTGCAATTTTGTCTTCGGTCAAGGACTGCGCGGAGCGCTGGGCGAGGTCGCACGCTGGGTCGTGATGCGCTCGCCATGGTGTCTGGCCACTAACTAAGGCCTGTGAAACAAAGGAGGCCTGCTCTGGATTTTTTTTCAAAATGGCGTCTGTTTACAATCGCCCCTGGCTACGGTATGGGTGACCCCTTTACACCGCGGGACGTTTGAATCGTGCCTGGCACCCTTTGGCGTATATATACGCCATGCGCATGGTGGGACATGTTACTCATGGCGTATATATACGCCATGCGCAGTTTAAGGGTTAATGTTAATGTATTTTGATAAATGAGCTTTCCTGTCTACTTAGGTAATGATTCCAAAGATCGTCCTTCATTTTCTCCCTGGAATCTGGTTGTAGTAGGTGCTCAATTATCAAAAGTACTGTAATAATTTTGGTTGTGATCCGAATGCACGAATCGGTAAATCCTGTAAAAATTAAAAAAAAATAGTAAATGGCACTATTTTTGCAAAGTTATTACAAGATCTGTTACCCTAATAATTGTTTGATAAAATACAATAGAATGCCTATTGGTTTTACCTGTAATAGGGTTTGATACAGTTGATTATGGTTAGATTGTAATGAAATGTTCTTACAGTGATAAAAACACTTTTTTAAAGAATATTATGTAATGAGCAGCTCTGAAAATCAGTTGATTAGAGATAATGCTAGATAATACTTTTAAATATGTATGTAATGTTACCACAAGTGAGGTAGATCATGGTATATATGATTAAGATGCAGTTGTGTCTGTGACACTGATAAAATTAAGTACTGTTGTTTTTAACACAGAAGAATTACTAGTATGCAATGAATGCTTACTAGTTAATGGATATGGTGGCTTAAGCCACTGCAAACAATTTGTTTACTTAGATATATAGCTATGATAAATATTGGCTGATAGCTAGGTTAGGTTAGATATGTAAAAATTATTCCAATGCAAAATCAATTAGTTTCTTATGTATTTGCTATTGATATATAATCTAGTTTCTAGACTATCTAGGTTTAAAAGACCATAAATATCTAGGTTCGAAGGACCAAAAATGTGGGAAAAACCTGTCGAGATTGATATGAGAGGAGACTATCAGGGACTTGTACTGAACTAAATTAAAAAATTACTGTCAACAAATTAATTCAACTAAAATCTCTAGCTAGAATCGTAAATCGTAGCTCCTCTTTTCCTAAATACAGATTGTGGGCTGAAAGGCGCAGGTGGGATGAATTAGTTGATAGGTTGATTGAAGATCCACAGTCCACCTGCCGACAGGAATCTCACATCAGCTTGTATTTTATACAAGGATAAGATTTAATAAATTCAGTTCTATGCTGAACACTGGCTCTGTTTAAATCAGAGATTTAAACATTTACATAGTCTAGCTCAGCACCATAACTATTAACAGCCAATATATTCTTATACTATAAACAACAATTTAAATTGTAAAAGTATAATAATGACTTTATATGTAGTCTAAATACTGTTAACTAAGTACTAAAGATTATATTCAATTAAATGAACTTATATGATAACTTTAAAAATAACTAAGCAAGCAATTGTTAAATTAATTTATATTCAAGTATATATATACACATATATTTATTCAATTTATATGATGAGGTACAGTCAGCTTGAATGAATCTTTTCCCACACAATAGACACTCATGAGTTATTGTTTACCTTGACAATCTTCTCTTACACCATGGACACTCATGAGGTTTAGTGATTAAAGATTAAACTGCTGCACTACAATACTAATAAACTTACTGAGATATGAGGCGTTGCCTCGCTTTATAACCGACAGATAGTCTTATAAGATATTAAAGTCATACACGCATACAATTGGCCAATTAATATACTAAAATAACCTTCAATATACTTCTCTGAATGCCGGAGTGCCTGTCTGACAGTGTGCCAAACTTGATAACTCTCTTGTCGTGAGTTTAGGCATGAAATTTTATATAACAGCTTTGCTGTAGATTGTTCTTGTAGCATTGCTATGTGATTTTCCTTTAACTGCAGTTGCAGAAAGATGAGGGTCACTGAGCACACAGTCACTGTGTGCTCCACTATTCACTTATTTTATATAAATGTTCTAGAAATTTTCCTTGTAGATATATTGTCTAGGTACTCCCCCAGTTCTAAAGAGTGTTCACTGGTGATAAAGATAATTAGATAAGGTGTCATGAGCTATGTAATGTTCGCTAAGGTACCCTCACACTTGTTCACTGTTTTGTCAACAAATGCACTCTGCCCGCGGGGTGTGGTGGGCGCTTCTTCTTCCCCAGATGCTCCTCCCTCTCCCTTGAGGGATAGCTTTCAATGAATATTGATTGATTATTTTTACTGTCTAGACTTATGATTGAGATAAGATGTGATTATAATATAATTTCATATAGGATTTAAAGATTATAAGTAGTAAATAAATTAAATAAATAAATAAATATGTTTATTCAGGTAAGGTACATACATACATACAAGTGATGTTACATTAATGGATTGATATATAGATAGAGCTAGTACATCCAATGCCTAAAGCCACTATTATGGAATGCGTTTCGGGCAAGAAAAACATTAATATCTAGAACTTAATACTAATTGAGCATAAAGAATAAAAAGTGTTGAGAACAAATACAAATAAAGATAAAAAAAAGGGGGAACATGACTGAAAAAGCAGCACAAATACAATAGGTTGACAAACAATGTTGAGTCAAAAAAAAAAAAATTACAGACATGGGTTGACAATAGAGGAGTGAGGTAGGTTACAGGGAATTTATTAGGTAGTGTTTAGTTTTAATCTTAAACTGGTTGAGAGAGGTACAGTCTTTAACATGGTTGGGAAGGTCATTCCACATTCTGGGTCCCTTGATTTGTAGAGCATTTCTAGTTTGATTAAGTCGTACTCTAGGAATATCAAAACTGTATTTATTTCTGGTGTGGTGCTCATGGGTTCTGTTACAACCTTCAATGAAGCTTTTGAGGTCAGGATTGGCATTACAGTTCAGCGTTTTATATATGTATAATATACAAGAGAGAATGTGCAGTGACTTAATATCTAACATATTCAGAGATTTGAGTAAGGGTACCGAGTGATGTCTGGGGCCAGAGTTGGATATTGTCCTAATAGCAGCTTTGTATTGGGTAATAAGAGGACGTAAATTATTTTGGGTAGTAGAACCCCAAGCACAAATACCATAGTTGAGGTATGGATAGATGAGGGAGTAATAGAGAGTAACCAGGGCAGGGTGGGGTACATAATATCTGATCTTAGAAAGAATGCCAACAGTTTTTGAAACTTTTTTTGATATATTTAGAATGTGACCCTGGAAATTCAGCTTGTGGTCGATGAGAACGCCAAGGAATTTGCCATCTAATTTGTTACAAATTTGGGTATTGTTTATTTTGAGATTTATCTGATTAGAGGATTTATTGCCAAACAGAATATAAAACGTTTTGTCAATGTTAAGGGTGAGTTTGTTGGCAGTTAGCCAAAGATGGACTTTCTCTAGCTCAGTATTTACTGTGGCATTTAGAGCAAGGGGGTCAGGACTGGAGTAAATGAAGGTTGTGTCGTCAGCAAATAGAATTGGTTTGAGGTGTTAGGAGGCATTTGGAAGGTCATTAATGTAGATGAGAAAGAGGAGAGGGCCAAGTATGCTGCCCTGAGGAACACCAATGTTGATGGGTAGGGTGGGAGAAATTGTATTATTCACAGAAACATACTGGACCCTGTCAGTAAGATAAGATTTGAGGTATTGCAGGGAGTGTCCTCTGACTCCACAATGATGTAATTTAGAAGAAGATTTTGATGGTTGACAGTGTCAAAAGCCTTACGCAGGTTCACAAATAACCCAACAGGAAACTCCTTTTTATCAAGAGCTGCGTGAATTAAGTTAATCATACTAATAAGTGCATCGTTAGTGCTTTTTTGGGTCTGAAGCCATATTGACAAGAGCTAAGTATATTGTGTTTGGCTAGAAAAGAGTAAAGCTGCTTGTAGATTAGCTTTTCGAATATTTTTGACAAGTTAGGCAGGATTGATATAGGTCTGTAGTTGTTAACATCTGTGAGATCACCACATTTGTGGACAGGGGTTACTCTTGCTTTTTTTTAGAATGTCAGGAAAGGTTTGGAGTTCAAGTGACTTGTTAAAGAGCAATGCAATAGCAGGGGCTAGAGATCTGGAGTTTTTTTTGTAAATTAAAGTTGGTATCTCCTCGAGGGCACTAGACTTGGTTTTAAGGGAAAGGATTATTTCATTGACATCAGTGGAACTAGTAGGCTTTAGGTACAGAGACTGTGGATAGTTACCTGTAAGATAGTCCTTAACATCAGTACAGGAAGATGGAATATCATTTGCAAGGGATGACCCAATGGAAGAGAAGAACCTATTGAACTCAATAGCAGAATCAGAGGCTGAAAGCTGACCAGCGTTATTGGAAAGGAGTGTTGGTTTGTTATTTAAAATCTTCTTTGATCCCAATATTTGTGAAAATGTGCTCCAAGTTTTTTTAATGTTGCTCTTTATTTGGGTAAATTTATCTTCATAGTATTTAGTTTTGGCTCGTCTAATTATTTTAGATAGCAATAACGAGTAATTCTTTGAGAATTCTTTGTAGACTGTTCCTAGCCTATACTTCTTCTCAAGGTCGTGTTTTTTTGTTAATGGATTTAAGTATTCCCTTTGTAAGCCAAGGATTGTTAAGTCTTTTGCTTGTGACTTGTTTTGTAAGCATAGGACAGTGGGTGTTATAAAGGCTAAGAGTTGTTTAAAGAAAAGATTGCACTGCTAGGTTGATGTCCCCTATGTTACCTAACTCGGACTCCCAGTTGACATTATCAGCAGCAGTTATAAAATTGTTTATAGCAGTTTCATTGTGCAGCCTAAAGCTTAACTCCCTTGTCTCTAGAGGTGGTTTGCTAATGTTAGTTAAGAGAAATGTGGGGTAATGGTCTGTAGTGCTATCGGTGATTATACCTGAAGTAAGCGGTGAGGTTATGTTGGTCCAGATGTGATCTTGAGTCGTAGCAGTACTATCAGTGATTCTAGTTGGTCTAGTGATTAAGGGTATGAGGAAGCAGGAATTTATACAGTTGAGGAAGCTAACAGCAGTAGGGTGTTCAGGCTCGCAGAGGTCAATATTAAAGTCCCTGCGATAATTAGATGGTTTTTGTTCAATCTGTTATCTAGTATTAGATTTCTAAGGTTTGAGTTGAATTCAGACACATCAGTGTTAGAAATTCTATAGACTGCACCCACTGACAGGACAGATTCGGCACCCTTGACTCTGAAACTGGCGAAGATATACTCCCCACTGCAGTCTCTAGTTCTAATTATTTTTAAGCATGTTAGTTCTTGGTGGTAGTAAAGAGCAGTACCACCACCTCTCTGCATTTGACGACAGTTGTGAATTGCCGAGTAGTTAGGCATGTTAAAGAGTTGAGTATTATCCTCTTTCAACCACGTGTCAGTAAGTATAATAAAAGAGAATTTGTTGTCAATAGTTTCAATCAAGGCACTAACATCATCGAAGTGTTTACCTAGGGATCTAACGTTCAAGTTGATTACAGAGATATTGTGATTATCTGTTAATACATTGTTTACATCATGTGCTGTAAAATATCTGCAATTTTGATCATTGAAGTGATGATTGTCATAGATAGTGGATAAGAAGAGTACTTGATAGTACTACTGATTCTTATTAAGGATTCGATTTATAATCACTACCGGAAATAGAATCATGTTCTAAAAGTTTTTTAATTAATTAAGAAATCCTCACGAGGCATCTGTAGGGCCCTATGGCATACGTGATCATAGTGGCATTGTTATCTAGGATCAAGATCTATAATGATTCGGATTTGATTTTGATACGACTTGATATGATATAGAAATAATACATTTCTTAGATGATTATTAGATATGGTGGGTAAAATTTCCCACAAAACTTACGTCGAGGCTTCGGGGGAATCCTATTAACCCTTAAACTGCGCATGGCGTATATATACGCCCTAGGTAACATGTCCCACTGTGCGCATGGCGTATATATACGCCATAGGGTGCCAGGCCCGACTCAAATGGCCCTCGGCTACACGGGGTTCACAGTAGCTTCCTCAGGGCTCTTGTAAACAGACGCCATTTTTTTTTTTAAATCGTGGGCAATATTCCCAGGTGTGAGAGGCACAATACTGTTGGAGCAACCAAGGCTGGCGCACGCAGCATGAGCGAACAGCATTGCTGTTCAGCTTGTGACCACAGCATCGCCGAAAAATGTCCAAATAAATATATAATTTTTATTATTTAGCGATGACAATATTACAGATGACCCATGACTGTGATATAAATAACCAGGGTTGTGATAATAGCAGGATTGTTGTAATAATTAGCGCTGTGGGAGGAGTGATGCTGAGAGACGGAGGGAGACAGCATCGTTTACTGACTGTGTGGCTACCTGTTATTGTTTGCATTCACCATACCAGGTCAGGGGTTCTCTATGGTGAACACAAATGTAGATACTTATATATAATGTGTGTATTAGTGTAATAACAGCAAAAGGATTATGCTGGGAGGAGCCATATGGGTGACGGAGGTGACGTCGTCTGAACGATTTGTCTAGCTGTTTAGAGGGTGGCCACTATGCTCTTTGGGCGCACTATAAGCTTAGATGTACAGTTACGGTGCATAAAACATGTAGATACTTATATATAATATGTGTATATAGGATAATAACACTGCAAACAGTATTGTTGGGGGAGAAAGATTAGTGCGTGTGACCTTGAATGAGTGAGGGAGCCGCCATCTGTGTATAGCGACGACTCTTAGTGCCTGAACTAACTATATCAGCTTAGCTGTACAGTTGTGGTGAACAAAATATATATATAATTATATATAACGTCTGTATATAGTGTAATAACACCACAAATGATATTGTTGGGGAAGAAAGTTTAGTGCGTGAATTGAGGGAGTGGCAGGGCAGCGAGTGGCTGGCTGGTGTGTGGCTGCAACTCTTCGTTGCTTTTCGACTCTCAATACCAAGTTAGTGGTTCGTTATGGTGACCAAAACATGCAGATACTTATATATAACCTGTGTATAGAGTGTAATAGCAGCAAAACTATTTGTTTATTGTTTTATAAACATAATAATTGAATCACTAATATGCACATCATACTTTTGAGTATAGCGATTATTCACCACTTTTATTATATAAATATCCCAGCAAACAATTTAAGGTTGCCACAACATATCTGGAAAGTATTTGAAAGGATTGGAAACGTTTGTTTTATCGTATCAGATACGAATTTGTGTGTGGACTTAAATAGGTTTCCAAAACTTATAACCAAAACCTACGTATCTAACACAAATTTGAGATGTTGTGGCAACTTTACAATCCTAACATGAATCATTCATAATCCATTCATATACCATTATGAATCTCTTATGAAAGGTTTGAGCCTATAATCTGAACCCTTTTCACATCTTTCTGTTTAAAGTTAAATTTCTTGAAATTAAATTATATTATTTTATATTATATTATTATTTTTATTATATTTTATTTTATATTATATTATTATTTTCAATTTAAATATTAAAACCAATATAAGGGTAAAAAAATTGAATAATTTATATTTCTTTTATTATTTACTAACAATTATAATTATTTACTAACGGAGAGAGGGGAGGCTGTACTGAGGAGAGTGGCGGCTGTCGCGGACAGTGGCGGCGGTGGCGGATAGTGGCAGCTGTGGTGGACAGTGGCGGCGGGCGGACAGTGGTGGCCGTGGCGGACAGTGGTGGCGGTGGTGGATAGTGGCGGCGGGCGGACAGTGGCAGCTGTGGCGGACAGTGGCGGCGGTGGTGGACAGTGGCGGCGGGCGGACAGGGGTGGCGGTAGCGGGCAGTGGCAGACAGTGGTGGTGGTGGCGGACAGTGGTGGCGGTGGCAGACAGTAGTGGCGGGTAGACAGTGGCAGTGGGTGGACAGTGGTGGCGGTGGCGGACAGTGGCATCGGGTGGATAGTGGCAGCGAGCTGACAGTGGTGGCGGTGGCGGACAGTGGCAGCGGGCGAACAGTGGTGGCGGTGGCGGACAGTGGTGGCGGTGGCGGACATTGGCGGCGGTGGCGGTGGTGGCGGGCGGTAGTGGGCGGCGGCGGCTGTGATGGGCGGCGGCGGCTGTGATGGGCGGTGGCGGCTGTGGTGGGTGGTGGCGATCGGCGGTGGTGGTTGGTGGCGGCTGGTGGCGGCTGGCGGTGGCGACTGTGGCAACGGGCGGTGACGGCTGATGGCGGGCGGTGGTGGCAGCTGGTGGCGGGCGGTGGCAGCTGGTGGCGGTGGTGGTGGCTGGTGGTGGCGGGCGGTGGCAGCTGGTGGCGGTGGTGGCGGCTGGTGGTGGGCGGTGGTGGCGACTGGTGGTGGCGGTAGCGGCTGGTGGCGGTGGCAGCTGATGGGGGCTGTTGATGGCAGCTGATGGTGGCGGTGGCAGCTGGTGGTGGCGGGTGGCGACTGGCGGTGGCGACTGTGGCAACGGGCGGTGGCAGCTGATGGTGGCTGGTGGTGGCGGTGATGGCGGCTGGTGGTGGTGGTGGCGGCTCGTGGTGGTGGCAGCTGGTGGCGGTTGGTGGTGGTGGCGGCTGGTGGTGGCGGCTGGTGGCGGTGGCAGCTGATATTGGCTGGTGGTGGCAGCTGATATTGGCTGGTGGTGGTGGCGGCTGGTGGCGGGCGGTGGCGGCGGTGGTGGTGGTGGCTGTGGTGGGTGGTGGCGATGGTGGTGGGTGGTGGTGGCGGCGGTGATGGGTGGTGGCGGCTGTGGTGGGTGGTGGCGGTGGTGGTGGGTGGTGGTGGCGGCGGTGAAGGGTGGTGGCGGCTGTGGTGGGTGGTGGCGGTGATGGGTGGTGGGTGGTGGTGGCAGCGGCTGTGGTGGTGGCTGGTGGTGGTGGGTGGCGGCTGGTGGTGGTGGGTGGTGGCGGTGGCGGCTGGTGGTGGCGGGCGGCGGTGTTGGGTGGCGGCTGGTGGCGGCGGGTGGCGGCTGGTGGCGGCCAGCTGGGACACACCCTTCACCACTGAAGGTCTGAGCACAACTAACCATATGTCTCTCTCACCACCAGCCCAGTGTTGGCACCTCGCGCTCTCAAAATGTTTCCTTCAAAGATTGTATATTATCTTTGAACAACAAGTTTGATTATCAAGGAAATAATGCAGATATTATTGTCACATTAATACTGTGCAATATCTTATTACATTCCTGCTAAATAATTATAATTTGAAACAGGACAAAAAATCCAACATATATATAAAAACCAACATTAGAGATCACGAGGCCTAGGCCTAGGCCTATCTGTGACCACACATCCTGCCTCCATGGCCAGTTACCCTCTCACACCTCACACTCTTAACTCACTCTCATAATCCCTCTAACTCTTACTCTCAATCACTCTTACGCACTATTACTCACTCTTACTCTCAGTCATCCTTACTCACTTTTACCCACTCTCACTCACTCTTACTCTCATACTCACTCTTACTCTCTGTCACTCTTACTCTCTGTCACTCCTACTCTCATACTCACTCTTACTCTCTGTCACTCTTACTCTCTGTCACTCTTACTGTCACTCTTACTCTGTCACTCTTACCCATTCATACTCACTCTCTCTCTCTTACTCTCATACTCTTACTCTCAATCACTTTTACTCTCAATCACTCTTACTCCCAATCACTCTTACTCTCAATCACTCTTACTCCCAATCACTCTTACTCTCAATCACTCTTACTCCCAATCACTCTTACTCTCAATCACTCTTACTCCCAATCACTCTTACTCTCAATCACTCTTACTCTCATTCACTCTTACCCTCAATCACTCTTACTCTCATTCACTCCTACTCTCAATCACTCTTACTCTCACTCTCAATCACTCTTACTCTCACTCCTACTCCCAATCACTCTTACTCTCACTCCTACTCCCAATCACTCTTACTCTCAATCACTCGTACTCTCACTCTAACTCTCAATCACTCTTACTCTCATTCTCAATCACTCTAACTCTCAATCACTCTTACTCTCATTCTCAATCACTCTTACTCTCATTCTCAATCACTCTTACTCTCACTCTAACTCTCAATCACTCTTACTCTCACTCTCAATCACTCTTCCTCTCATACTCACCCTTACTCACTCTAACTCTCACTCACTCTTACTTTTGCTCGCTCTCACTCACACTTACACACTCTCTGGCACTCTCACTCACCTTCAGTCACTCTTACTCTCAGTCACTCTTACTCACTCTCGCTCACTCTTACTCACTCTAGTTAATAAAAACATGCCAATATAAGACAACAAAACATTTTCAGATTCTTTCACACCACTTTCCAGCAACTTTTATAATTTATATAAATTATCTTAGGGAATAATACATATATTATATATTTAAACATGATATTAGTGTTTAGTGGAATGCATAAGGAGTCAAATTGTGTTAAAAAGAGCGATTTTAAGAAAATTTGGAAAACTACTTTTTTCTGATCATATTATAACTAAATGGATTTTGAACGTTTCACTGAGCCAATAAATATCATTCACAATTTATTAATGAATTTCACAAAAAACACCATAAATTTTATATTTAAACATGTAAAAACTATTTGTAATACATTAGGAACAAAATAGTTGTAGAAAAAAAAATTTATTATAAACCTTTGTGTTTGGATTTTTTGATTAAAAGTTTCTCAAAGGCTCTCCTGCACCATTCTCAATGCAAATCATTCCCACACCTATGGGAAGAGATAGACGAACGTTTTCTAGATGATTTGTGTTTGCTGGGATATTACAATACACACTATTGAATAATATTACTGCAAAAAACTAAGAAAAAATCAATCGGAGACATTGAAACAATTAGGTATTAATATCTTTGTGGCAACTCCCACCTGTCAGCACGGGTGACGCTGACCGGGTCTGACGACCGCTCTATCAACGCCCACTTTTTGCCAGACTTCCTTGGTCAATGGCGCCCAAAATATGTCACCTACGATTTTTTTTTTATTTTTCCCGTGCTCAGGGGGACACAAATTAACATGTTTAGAAGACGAAAAAAAAATTTTGAAATTTTTTTTTTCTTGCGCACAGGGGTGTAAATGTCCCCTGGACTCCAGAGCAGTGTAAGGGTTAATTAGGCATATATCACTCTTCAAAAAATAAACTTTTTTGTTTTTGTTTTTGTTTTTTTGGTGTGACAAAATTTTGGAAAATTTTGTGAGGCATTGTTTCTCTCATTGTCTCTCAACCACCTAAAAAAATGAACAAATCCACAAGGGCCATGACAAGGATTCGAACCTACGTTCGAGAGCATCTCAGATGCTGCCTTAATCGACTGAGTGACGACATGGTAAAAAGAATTACAACCAGAAATTCTACTGAATTTACTTGTTCATTTGGGGCATCATGCAATTGTGATTTCTGTGTGGCCTGAAAAAATACTCGAATTATGTGTTTTTAATTTCTTATTATCAAAGTTATTTGTATAAGACTGATATATACAGTTAGCAGTGAATTAAATGTATTCATTCACATTTATTATAGTAATTATCAGAAGTAAATAATAGTTATAATTATATTTTATTAATTATACACTTATCACTGAATCAATTCATTTTTGTGTGAGCGTCTGATCAAAACCAATAATTTCAGGCAATGGCAACTCAAAGTTTCAATATATATGAAAATTTTGGAAATAGTTAACAAAAATCGTGAAACGTTTGCGATATTCTATATCAAAATTTCCTTGCCTGGTTATATCTTGAGGTTATCTTGAGATGATTTCGGGGTTTAGCATCTCCGCAGCCCGGTCCTCGATCAGGCCTCCTTTTTGTTACCCCCCCCCCCCAGGAAGCAGCCCAAAGTAGCTGTCTAACTCCAAGCTACCTATTTACTGCTAGGTGAACAGGCACATCAGGGTGAAATAAACTCTGCCCATTTTGTCTACGCTTTCAACGGGGATCGAACCCCAAACTTCAGGACTACAAATGCCAAGTGCTGTCCACTCAGCCGTCAGGCCCCTATTATGCGTGAATTCCCAATGAGTTTACCACGGGAGTGATTCGTCACCTGAGCCAACAGTCAACCAATCCTAACTTAACATAATTAAGTCAGGAATTTATGTTCTTTAAATAACATTATAAATTGAAAAAAAACAAGTTGGAAAGAAAAAAAAATAACGAAAATCTCTCTGTTAAACAAACCAGGACTTTTATTATATATATATATATACTGTATATATATATATATATATATATATATATATATATATATATATATATATATATATATATATATATATATATATATATATATATATATATATATATATATATATATATATATATATACAATATAATAAATAATAATATAAGGCGAGAATTCCAACGATATTAAACTCTTATGAGATTCTTAGTAAATAGGATGGGACAGTTCTGGAAATTATAGCTGTACTGGTGTAAACGCCAGGTTAGCCTCTGCCAGCCGCTTACTCCAACGTTAAAACAATCTCTCGACAACAGACCGCCTCTACGCTAAGTATACGCCTGTAAATCGTCGGTTTACGTTTTATTTGGGATCTATTTACTTCAGCAAATGGCACACCTGGGCTGTGTTTTTTTTAACATCAGATGATTGCTAGTGTATATCACAGGTTAATGGCAGTTAATAACTAGCCTGTTGCAGGGAAACGAGGCAGTTCACAGCTGGTGAAGGTGATTGTACCACTGAAGGCAGTGGTTCCTAGTTGCTGAGGGATCGAATTACTGTTGCAAAGCTTAATGTGTGTGTGTGCTGTTGCAGCTCAATGTGTGTGTGTGTGTGTGTCTCTCTCTCGGGGCTCCGCTTGCAATGAGAGCTTCAAGCTTACTCTAAAGCAACATATCTATGGCTTAAAGTTTATCTTAAGCCACTTCCAGACATGATATTAATGTCTCACAAGACGGGGAACAAAGTAAAACATAAGAAACATGACTACAATTGTCATTTTAAAAGACAAAAATAGGAAAAAAGGTGAGATATACCCTAAAAATAATAATAAAAAAGAGAATGAATTAGAACTATGATAAAGGCGATAAAGAAGGCGTTTAGGGGAATGAAAATAGAAGAAGATGGAATGCCAACGACAATAATAAAACAGAAAAAGTGAGAATAATTGGAATACCGAGTAAAGAAGGAATATGAAACAGGAAAAGGAAAGAAAACGAATATGACAAGAATATTAGGACAAGGAAAATATATCGATAGCGATAATGGCAAGATATTACTGTTATCTTCCCCCTTCCACCAGACCCCTCATTCCCCCCCCCCCACACCCCCCTCGTAAACGCTATCCAAAGGGAACAGGGAATGAGAGAGAGGGAATAGGGAATGAGAGAGGGATCAGGGAATGAGAGAGAGAGAACAGGGAATAAGAAAGAGGGAACAGGGAATGAGAGAGAGGGAACACGGAATGAGAGAGAGAACAGGGAATAAGGAAGAGAGAACAGGGAGTGAGAGAGAGGGAACAGGGAATGAGAGAGAGGGAACAGGGAATAAGAAAGAAGGAACAGGGAATGAGAGAGAGGGAACAGGGAATGAGAGCGGGATCAGGGAATGAGAGAGAGGGAACAAGGAATGAGAGAGAGAGAACAGGGAATAAGGAAGAGAGAACAGGGAGTGAGAGAGAGGGAACAGGGAATGAGAGAGAGGGAACAGGGAATAAGAAAGAAGGAACAGGGAATGAGAGAGAGGGAACAGGGAATAAGAAAGAGGGAACAGGGAATGAGAGAGAGAGGGAACAGGGAATGAGAGAGAGGGAACAGGGAATAAGAAAGAGGGAACAGGGAATAAGAAAGAGGGAACAGGAAATGAGAGAGAGAAAACGGTGTACATAAAGACAAACAGAGAGTGGGGGGGGGATGATAGTAGATACTATTTGATATAAACAGGAATTATCAGACGTTCCCAAGTGGGAGAGAAGGTCCGGTAGAACAGTGGCATGTTATCACGTCAGGATAACCTCACTGATAACAGTGAACGCGTCCCTATGCACCAGTCAATGAGATGATGAACCCAATGAGGTCAGACCACGAACCCAAGCATCACAGAAGGATGTCAATTAAGATCACAGGAGATAACAAGGTCACAGGGGGAATGGGGTAAAGTAGATAACACCCCCCCTACACACACACAGGGTGGGGGGGGGAAGGGTTTGGTAGTGAGAACATCACTATTGATGTAGTAACCACCTTGTAGTGATCTTCCCCTCGTAGAGCCATGTTATTGATCTGGTACTCAAGCTGTCCATGAAAGTATTGAACATTTTTTTTTTACTTGTGTGGGACAATATTGCAACTGATGTTGCTCTCTCTCTTGCCGGTCAACACTTGTCCTTGCATCCTAACACACGTATAAACTGTCCCCTAACCCCTGTGTTTTTGGGTCGCTTGTCCTGTCATTAAGGACGCAACAAAAACTTAAGAATAGACCAAGACACACACACACACACACACACACACACACACACACACACACACACACACACACACACACACACACACACACACACACACACACACACACACACACATACACACACACACACACACACACACACACACACACACACACACACACACACACACACACACACACACACACACACACAAACACACACACACACACACACACACACACACACACACACACACACACACACACACACACACACACACACACACACACACACATACACACACACACACACACACACACACACACACACACACACACACACACACACACACACACACACACACACACACACACACACACACACACACAAACACACACCTATTGCTTAGGGAGTACCTAAGCAATAGGAAGCAGAGAGTTACGGTGAGGGGTGAGACCTCCGATTGGCGTGAAGTCACCAGTGAAGTCCCACAGGGCTCTGTACTCGGACCTATCTTGTTTCTGATATATGTAAATGATCTCCCGGAGGGTATATATTCATTTCTCTCAA
Source organism: Procambarus clarkii (assembly GCF_040958095.1). Classification (NCBI taxonomy): domain Eukaryota; kingdom Metazoa; phylum Arthropoda; class Malacostraca; order Decapoda; family Cambaridae; genus Procambarus; species Procambarus clarkii. The sequence continues at coordinate 7,259,811 of NC_091182.1, read as the reverse complement.
TGTTTGCGGACGATGCCAAAATTATGAGAAGGATTAAGACAGAAGAGGACTGTTTGAGGCTTCAAGAAGACCTAGACAAACTGCAGGAATGGTCAAACAAGTGGCTGTTAGAGTTTAACCCAAAAAAATGTAATATAATGAAGATAGGTGCAGGGAGCAGGCCAAATACAAAGTATTATCTAAGAGAGGAAATTCTTCAGGAGTCAGAGAAAGAAAAAGACTTGGGAGTTGATATCACGCCAGACCTGTCTCCTGCAGCGCATATCAAGAGGATAACATCAGCGGAATATGCCAGGCTGGCCAACATACGAACGGCATTCAGAAATTTGTGTAAAAAATCATTCAGAACTTTGTATACCACATATGTCAGGCCAATCCTGGAGTATGTAGCCCCAGCATGGAGTCCGTTTCTAGTCAAGGATAAGACTAAACTGGAAAAGGTTCAAAGATTTGCCACCAGACTAGTACCCGAGCTGAGAGGTATGAGCTACGAGGAGAGACTACAGGAATTAAACCTCACTTCGCTGGAAGACAGAAGAGTTAGGGGGGACATGATCACCACATTCAAGATTCTCAAGGGAATTGATAGGGTAGGTAAAGACAGGCTATTTAACACAAGGGGCACACACACAAGGGGACACAGGTGGAAACTGAGCGCCCAAATGAGCCACAGAGATATTAGAAAGAACTGTTTTGGTGTCAGAGTAGTTGCCCTACATATAATCAACCTATATGTGCCACAGAGTAAACTTGACCTTGACGCACTGCCTGAGTTTGTTAATGAAGAACCTACCCTGCTGGTTGGTGACCTGAATGCCAGACACCCACACTTTGGTGCCAACTGTCATCAGCCCAATGTCAATGGACGGAAACTGTCACTCTTTGTCAGGGGAAGTGAAAACCTTAGGGTCCTGGGTGATGAACAGCCAACTCACCTCAGAGGAGGAAGATTAGATTATGCTCTTCTGCTGAATGCACAGGACACGGATGCCAGTACACACATTGTGCACAGTTTATGTAGTGACCATTGGGCACTGATTACCACCGTCGACATGAGCAAGAGAAGGAAAGAGACAAATAAAAGAAAAAGGTTATCACTCGGACCAGATATGAGGCCGCACTTCATAAACAGGATGAGTGACTGGTTCACGGAATACCAAATCCCAGAAGACATTAACTCATTTGTTGATGACCTTAACCACCACATTGAGAGCTGTCTAAGAGTTCCGCGCCGTACGCCTGGGCGAAGTAACCCTCAGAGGAAGAAAATAAAATGGTATGAGAATGATTACATAAAGATGCTTAACGCAAATGTGCGAGACATGAGTAGAGAGTACCGGAGACATCCCACTGAAAGTAACCAAGAGTTGTTTAAAACTGTGTGTCAAGTAGCCAGGGAAGAGAAGATTAAAGAGCGGGAAAGACAATGGCTTGAGTTCACTAGCTCTATTGGACGGGAAACATCTGCAAGACAAGTGTGGACAAAAATTCAGATAGCTAAGGGGGGCAGAGCCCGGCCTGCGGCTCACAAAGACCCCCAGGGTAAGGCTGAGGAACTAATTCACAAGTGGAGTGATGCAGCATCCTCCTCCTCCCTCCCTGCAGAAATCAGCAGGGAACAGCTCCTGCGACATGATGACAGAAGAATTAGGATAACAAGAGCACTGTCTAGTGATGACGAATATGGGGAACCAATCACAGCCCAAGAAATAAGGGGCGCTATGAAAAAGGATAAAAGTACAGCCCCTGGTGAAGATGGCGTCACCTACGACATACTCAATGCACTGTGTGAAGTGTGTGGGAATCCACTACTCCACCTGTTTAACAAGTCATTCCTAAGTGGAGTGTTGCCCACACAATGGAAACACGCAATAATTATTCCCCTACCGAAGCCTAATGACCCTGGTAATTACAGACCTATCAGCCTCGTGTCATGCACTTGCAAGATGCTTGAAAGGATCATCCTAAACCGACTGTTGCACAAAATAGGCAGGTTAGGGGAGGGGGTCAATGGATTTGTTAAAGGACGGAGCACAGCAAATTGTATAGTTAATTACTTGGCTAATGACACGGCTAGGTACTCTGTATTTGTTGACATCAAAGGAGCCTTCGACAAAGCACAGGGGATTGCGATCCTGGACGAGCTTGCATGCATGGGTATCAAGGGGAGACTCATGAAATGGGTTGAAGACTACCTCACAGGAAGGAAAGCCAAGGTTTGCTTCAATGGAGCAGTCTCCAGAACAATGAATATGGAACTCGGGACTCCCCAAGGCGGAGTCTTAAGCCCTACACTATTCAATGTACTTATGAACGCCATTGCAAATATTGATTTTCCGGAAGGAACACAACAAGTGGGATATGCAGATGATGTCCTAATACAAGCTCCCACCTTGGGAAAAATTGAACAGTCCATTGAACTCCTCGGAAGGAAATGTATTGAGCTCGGTTTCACTCTCTCCACAAACAAGACGAAGGCATACTCCCATCACAAGCGGAGAGCAAATGAAGAACTGCAAATTAATGGTGTAACACTTGAATGGGTTGACCACTATCGGTACCTTGGCGTCACTGTCGGCTCTAACAAGGGAAAGAAAGAGGAGCTCAATCAACTCATAGGAACATGCAAAAGTCGACTCAGGGCACTGAAAGCTATGACCTGGAATGGACATGGAGCCTCTATTGCCGTGCTCAAAATGATATACACAGCCTATGTGCGCTCCGTCATTTCTGCATTTCTGCATTTCGTCATGCCCGAAACGCTTTGCGTAATAGTGGCTTTAGGCATTGTATGTACTAGCTATACCTATAAGTTAACAATCCTTGTAAATATTTATTGTATGTATGTACCTTACCTAAATAAAATTGTATTGTATTGTATTGTAAATGAAGAAAAAGCACGTATTGAGAACTATGCCTCTTCAACGCAAGCAGAGCTAACTGCCATTGTTATGGCGTTAAGGTTTCTTGAACGGAACACTAATGGTGCAGTGATTTGCACCGATTCAAAAGCAGCACTGCAAAGCCTAAGTAAAAATCAGGCAGAAAATCTTGCAATAGTCGCTGAAATCAAGAGAGCTGTGAGAGTACTTACCAACCAGGGAAGAGTCATCAAGTTTCTGTGGATCCCCTCCCATGTTGGAATATGTGGGAATGAACGAGCAGATGTGCTGGCTGCTGAAGGAGACCATATTGAATACTTCATACCCAAGACTCAACTACAAATTAGAGGTATTATCAAGCAACATCACCGTGACAAGGTAACTGAGGAAAGGAGGATAGAAGCACAAACCAGTGAATCTGTACGATGGTACAACATGGTTGCAGCTGGCAATCCCAATCAGTATGGCCGAAGAGGAGGACGACGAGGGAGAGAATCTGTAATAGCGAGAATCCGTCTTGGATACAAATATCCATGGAGATTTGGAATGGAAACAACAGTTGATCAGCGAAGTTGCAGAATCTGTGGTGAGAGTGATGGACACCGCCTTGACCACTATCTACGTGAATGTGAACACCTGAGAGACATTAGGAATAACTGTAGAATAATAAACCCCACATTGTTTGAGTTAGGAAAACACTATTTGTCAAATATTGATACTGTTCTTAAAAGATTTCCCCATTTTGCACCCGCAAGATAACGTAAGCTTTTAAGGGTTGATAAATGTTAATCTTCTTGTTTGAGGAGCTGTTCACTTGAGACAGTTAAGCAAGTCCCAGCTGTGTCTGGGTACAAGTGACAGGATGAACAACCCAGCGGGTTTTCTTCCTATTGGGGAGTGTTGTACATTCTGCTATGGCAGTATGTTCACTCACAAGATGAGTGGCGCTGCCCAATAAACTCGCCCCTCGGGGCAAAATTTAAAAATTTAGTAGTTGACAAATGGAATGCATTAGGAAGTGATGTGGTGGAGGCTGACTCCATACACAGATTCAAGTGAAGATATGATAGAGCCCAATAGGCTCAGGAATCTGTACACCTGTTGATTGACGGTTGAGAGGCGGGACCAAAGAGCCAGAGCTCAACCCCCGCAAGCACAACTAGGTGAGTACACACACGCACGCACGCACGCACACACACATCACCTCACACCATATTCACTCATGCTGTTCAATGGATATAATACTGAGAGGTAAACTCCAGCTTATCTATGTATACGAAGAGTTTACTTCAACCGCTGCAAGTATGTGTGCAAAGGTCTTAATAACTCCTCCAGCGGCTGATAGGTCTTCTGCCCCATCACCAAACAGCCTAGTTGGTCAGTAAACGACTGTGGCAGCCTTAATAACCCTCCTAGGCTGACAGATCTTCAGCCCCATCACAAAACAGCCTAGTTGGTCAGTAAACGACTGTAGCAGCCTTAATAACCCTCCAGATGCTTATAGATCTTGAGCCCCATCACCAAACAGCCTAGTTGTTCAGCAAACGACTGTGGCAACCTTAATAACCCTTCAGAGGCTGATACATAAGAACATAAGAATATAAGAACAAAGGTAACTGCAGAAGGCCTGTTGGACCATACGAGGTAGCTCCTATCTATAACCACCCAATCCCACTCATATACATGTCCAACCCACGCTTGAAACAATCGAGGGACACCATCTCCACCACGTTACGCGGCAATTGGTTCCACAAATCAACAACCCTGTTACTGAACCAGTATTTACCCAAGTCTTTCCTAAATCTAAACTTATCCAATTTATACCCATTGTTTCGTGTTCTGTCTTGTGTTGATAATTTTAATACCCTATTAATATCCCCTTTTGTTATATCCATTCATCCACTTGTAAACCTCTATCATGTCACCCCTAACTCTTCGCCTTTCCAGTGAATGCAACTTAAGCTTTGTTAATCTTTCTTCATATGAAAGATTTCTAATTTGGGAATTAACTTAGTCATCCTACGCTGGACACGTTCAAGTGAATTGATATCCATTCTATAGTACGGCGACCAAAACTGGACTGCATAATCTAAATGGGGCCTAGCCAGAGCAAGATATAGCTGAAGAACCACACCAGGTGTCTTGTTACTAACGCTTCAATTAATAAATCCCAGTGTCCAACTCGCCTTATTACGAACATTCATGCATTGATCTTTTTGTTTTAAACTCTTACTAATCATAACTCCCAGATCCCTTTCGCAATCCGACTTCGCAATCTCAACACTATCTAGCTCGTATCTTGTAACTCTATCATCATTACCTAGCCTCAAAACTTTACATTTATTAGCATTAAACTGCATCTGCCAGTCTTTTGACCATTTTAAAACCCATTTAGATCAACTTGAAATGATAGCGAACCAGTTGTATGAATTCCTGTTCTAAACTGACTTCCCCATTCTTAATGGGGGAAGTCAGTAATTACATCTTGAGCCCCATCTTGAGGGGCCCCATCTTGAGGGGCCTCGTAGCCTGGTGGATAGAACATAAGAACATAAGAACAAAGGTAACTGCAGAAGGCCTATTGGCCCATACGAGGCAGCTCCTATTCTATAACCACCCAATCCCACTCATATACTTGTCCAACCCGTGCTTGAAACAATCGAGGGACCCCACCTCCACAATGTTACGCGGCAATTGGTTCCACAAATCAACAACCCTGTTACTGAACCAGTATTTACCCAAGTCTTTCCTAAATCTAAACTTATCCAATTTATATCCATTGTTTCGTGTTCTGTCCTGTGTTGATACTTTTAATACCCTATTAATATCCCCCCGGTTATGTCCATTCATCCACTTGTAAACCTCTATCATGTCACCCCTAACTCTTCGCCTTTCCAGTGAATGCAACTTAAGCTTTGTTAATCTTTCTTCATATGAAATTTTTCTAATTTGGGGAATTAACTTAGTCATCCTACGCTGGACACGTTCAAGTGAATTTATATCCATTCTATAATATGGCGACCAAAACTGAACTGCATAATCTAAATGGGGCCTAACTAGAGCAAGATATAGCTTGAGAACCACACCAGGTGTCTTGTTACTAACGCTGCGATTAATAAATCCAAGTGTCCGATTTGCCTTATTACGAACATTTATGCATTGATCCTTTTGTTTTAAATTCTTACTAATCATAACTCCCAGATCCCTTTCGCAATCCGACTTCGCAATCACAACACCATCTAGCTCGTATCTTGTAACTCTATCATCATTACCTAACCTCAGAACTTTACATTTATCAGCATTAAACTGCATCTGCCAATCCTTTGACCATTTCAAAACCCTATCTAGATCAACTTGAAGTGATAGTGAGTCCTCCTCCGAATTAATTTCCCTACCGATTTTCGTATCATCGGCAAATTTGCAAATGTTGCTACTCAAACCTGAATCTAAATCATTTATATATATTATAAACAACAGAGGTCCCAGGACAGAGCCTTGAGGCACTCCACTTACAACATTTTCCCACTCTGACTTGATTCCATTTATACTAACTCTCTGTTTCCTTTGGTATAGCCATGCCCTAATCCAGCTTAATATAGCACCCCCAATACCATGAGACTCTATTTTTTTAATCAGTCTTTCATGTGGCACTGTATCAAAAGCTTTGCTAAAGTCAAGGTATACAACATCGCAATCCTTACCACTATCAACTGCCTCAACAATGCTAGAATAAAAAGATAACAAATTTGTTAAACATGAACGGCCATTTATAAAACCATGTTGCGACTCAATTATTAATTTATGTTTTTCAAGATGAAGACGAATTTTATTTGCTATTATAGATTCGAGTAACTTTCCCACAATAGACGTTAGGCTAATTGGTCGATAGTTAGACGCAAGTGATCTATCTCCTTTCTTAAAAACTGGTATCACATTAGCAACTTTCCAAAACTCTGGCACTCTGCCTGACTCTATTGATTTATTAAATATGGTTGACAGTGGGTCACAAAACTCCTCTTTGCATTCTTTAAGCACCCTAGCAAACACTTCATCCGGCCCTGGGGATTTGTTTGGTTTGAGTTTTACTATTTGTTTAAGAACATCCTCCCTGGTAACTGCTAAACTCGTCAACCTGTCCTCGTCCCCACCCACATAGACTTGTTCGGCTGAAGGCATATTGTTAAGTTCCTCTTTAGTAAATACAGATACAAAATATTTATTAAAAATACTACTCATCTCTTCATCACTATCTGTTATTTGACCTGTCTCAGTTTTTAATGGACCTATCCTTTCCCTAGTCTTAGTACGATATAACTGAAAAAACCCTTTAGGATTTGTCTTTGCTTGCCCTGCTATGCGAACTTCATAGTTTCTTTTTGCTTTCCTTATCTCTTTTTTAACATTTCTAACCAGTTGTACGAATTCCTGTTCTAAAGTGACCTCCCCATTTTTAATCCTTTTGTACCAAGCTCTCTTTTTACCTATAAGGTTCTTCAAATTCTTTGTTATCCACTTTGGGTCATTAGTATACGATCTATTCAATTTGTATGGTATACTACGTTCCTGTGCTTTGTTTAGAATATCTTTAAATAAGTTATATATTGAATCCACATCGAAATCCCCATTTAAGTCACCTATCGCTGGGTTCATGTCTCGCTCCAAGACCGGCCCACACCCCATACCCAAGCCTTTCCAATCAATTTGACCCAAAAAATTTCTTAGGCTATTAAAATCAGCTTTTCGAAAATCTGGCACTTTAACAGAATTTTCTCCTACTGGTCTATTCCATTCTATGCTAAATCTGATTTCTTTGTGATCACTGCTCCCTAGCTCACTCCCTATTTCGATGTCATTAATTTGCGTTTCCCTGTTAGTTAACACTAAATCTAAAATATTATTTTCCCGTGTTGGTTCCTTAATGTGTTGCGTAAGAAAGCAATCGTCAATTAATTCTAGAAAATCTTCTGCTTCACTATTCCCTGTTTTGTTCAACCAGTTTATTCCGCTAAAATTAAAGTCACCCATGACATAAATACTGTTAGATCTAGATGCTCTAGATATTTCATCCCATAGATGCTTTGCTTCCATTCTGTCTAAATTTGGTGGCCTATATATTACTCCTATTATAATATTATTAGCTTTTTCGTTTAATTCAATCCAAATAGTTTCTGTGTGTGGCTCTGTTTTGATTCCCTCTTTGAGACTACATTTCAAATTGTCCCTAACATATATGGCTACTCCACCTCCTCGTCTAATATATCTATCTGTGTGAAATAGTTTAAATCCATATATTTGATATTCAGCTAATAGTTCTCTATTTTCTACATTCATCCACGTTTCGGTAAGTGCAATAATATCTATTTTTTCTGTGCAGACAAGAGCATTTAATTCGTTAATTTTATTTCTTAGACTTCTACTGTTAGTGTAATATACCCTAAGTGAATTGTTATTTTGCGGACCTTCTCTTTCCCTGATCGTTTTGCCAATTCCTTTCTCCCACAAACACATACTTTTATTACCTCCTTCCTCCAAATCAATTCCCATACCTCTATCTACTAACAGTTTAAACCCAAACAAACACCTCTAACCACTTCTTCTAGCGATAGTGCGCAAGACTCGTAATTCTGTGGCGCAGGTTCGATTCCCGCACGAGGCAGAAACAAATGGGCAAAGTTTATTTCACCCTGAATGCCCCTGTTACCTAGCAGTAAATAGGTACCTGGGTGTTAGTCAGCTGTCACGGGCTGCTTCCTGGGGGTGGAGGCCTGGTCGAGGACCGGGCCGCGGGGACACTAAAGCCCCGAAATCATCTCAAGATAACCTATCACCAAACCAACTAGTTTTTGCGTCACCTCGCAACAGCCGTGACCAGACACCCTTAACAATCCCTAACAACCGCGCAGGCGCGAACTACGCCACCATAAGGACAAAACCAGACGTAACTAAACCCATAGTTAATATCTATAATCACCCCACCCCTCGCAAACCACCCACTCAGCGTCTCAAGTACTGGCCAGAACTGCCCAATTAGGTTTCACGCCAGCCAGCGCCGCCATGCTCGTAACTTCGTGGTTGGCCTCGTCAGGGGAGGGAAAGTGGGTAAGAGAAAAGGAGGGGTAAAGAAGGGGAAGGTGAGTATAGGGGGTGGGGAAGGATGGGTAGGGGGTAGTGGTGAGTTAATGCGTAGGGAAGGGATAGGATAGCACAAAAGATGGGGAGATTGAAGGGAAGGTATCGTCCCTGATAAAGCTGGGGAGGGGGGGGGGACGAAGCTGAAGGGGTAAAAGGGGGGATCTTCCCTGATAAAGCTAAGGAAAGTTGACCCTTTATTTGTCAGGGATATTCCTTCGCTGGCCCTAAGCCTCTGGCTGGCCGCCACGGGAAAGCTTCAGGACTGTCCTCAACAGGGAGATCAGAACCCTGTCTTGATCCTCTATGTTCTTACGGGCTCACCATAGCCCGTGCTACATGGACACTTTGTTCTGAGTAGCTAAATCTGTAACAACAATAACAACCTCTATGTTCCTTTCCCCTCTCCCTTACCTCTGGTCAAAATAGTTATTAACGATATTGGTCAAAATAGTCCTTAACGAGATTACTGTCAGGACATAAATGTCGTTTGTGTAGTGAACACAAAACACAAAAAAACATGAGGACAAATCGTTAAAAGAGCAGAATAAAACAGGGAAGAGGCAGAATACAATAGAAAAAGGCACAGAAAAAAAATGAGGAAGGTAATCCACCCTTCCTTATCCCCCAATTCTTCCTCTTTTTTCCATCCTTTTTTTCCCTGCACCCTTCCCTACCCTCCCTCATTCCTCTTCTATTTTCACTATCTCCACACTTCCTCCTCTCCACCTCCTCCTTTACTCGAGGGGAAACTAAAGTAAATAATATATAATTTCAAGTTGAAATACAAAATAAAGAAAAAACAGAGTTCTGACGGGGCGTTCAGAACTCCAAATCCTTATTACCACGAGTCGCAGTTCTTTGGCAAAATAAGAACAAGCTTAGCTACGAAACTACATATCTTCTTGAGGTTATCTACGGGCTCACCATAGCCCGTGCTACCTGGAACTTTTTGTTCAAGGTAGCGAGTCTTAAACAACAACAACATTGAGGTTATCTTGAGATGATTTTGGGGCTTAGCATCCCCGTGGCCCGGTCCTCGACTAGGCCTCCTTTTTTTGTTATACATCCCCAGGAGAGCAGCCCATAGCAGCTGTCTAATTCCCAGGTACCTATTTGCTGCTAGGTGAACAGGGGGCATCGTGGTGAAAGAAACTCTGCCCATTTGTTTCTGCCTCCACCAGGGTGTAACAAACTAGGTTTGTTGTAAGAATTATCCAGAATGTTTATCTACACATGGGAGAATGGGAAGCTGGACCCACGTGGTGACCCGTGAGCATTCACTGGGGTGATTGACAGTGAAAATAACTGGCGCCTTTGTTCACAGTTTCGTATAATGAATTATTCTATAGTATTCACTTATTTAGAGAAATTAGTCCTCATTCAAATTGTATAATATTACTGGTTATAATATCAAGAGTATTCTAATTATTAGGAGAATGAGTTAAGTCACCATCAGTGACGTCACGAGCTGTGACTAGAACTCTGTTCGGAAGGATTTGAGTGACCTCAGCGGTCACAGGTCAGCAGAGGTTCCACATTCAGTAATTCTCAAAGGTCAAATAGCCATCTTGTGATCGGGAATAGCTCTTCCTTAAGATGCTTGTGTAATTTAACTTCAGTTAAAATAATTCAACCAATCTGGATCATTCAGTGCAACAGAGGTTAATTGTTAAACTTAAGCCTTGCAAGTAACTTAGATACTAGGCGCAACAATACACTGCTCTGGTCTGGGTAGGACTAGCCGAGCAGAAGGACAGTGTGGAAAGAGGAGCGATTCGGGCAGGTGGCCTCCATCATCGTCCCCAAGACAGCACCAACAGCTAGCTGGTCGCCCAAGGTAAAGCTGCTCAGAGGTTTTAGATAGGGAATAGGTCAACTCATTGCCTCAAATGTAAAGTCAGGGAGTGTTAATTGACAGGGAGTGCCATTTATTTAGATTTTGTTTTAGTTTTTGAATAAACCATTTTGCTAGTAATTTGCATTTTTATTATTTTCCATTTCATTGGCTCCATTCTCATGTCCTTGTCACGTGGTCCCCACGAGGCTGAGTTGAATTGGGCGCCGATTCTAACACCGAATCAGAATTATCATTCCCGTTGATTTTTTAATTCCACACTTAAGATCCAAGGTTATATGTTACTAGTGGGGATCAAGCCCCAAAGTTATTGATTGACATGATCGATCCAGGCCTCGATCATTGCTCAGTGTTCTTGGTCTGGTGGTAGCAGCAAAAAGGCGACCCTAGGGTTTTGCTAGAAGCCTATGTCACGTCATACGGGTTGTAGAATCTTAAGTCGGTCAATCGTCTTAAGAGCACATCCCAGCAAACACAAATCATCTAGGAAACGTTCGTCTATCTCTTCCCATAGGTGTGTGAATGATTTGCATTGAGAATGATGCAGGAGAGCCTTTGAGAAACTTTTAATCAAAAAATCCAAACACAAAGGTTTTATAATAAATTGTTTTTCAACAACTATTTTGTTCCTAATGCATTACAAATAGTTTTTACATGTTTAAATATAAAATTTATGGTGTTTTTTTTGTAAAATTCATTAATAAATTGTGAATGATATTTATTGGCTCAGTGAAACGTTCAAAATCCATTTAGTTATAATATGATCAGAAAAAAGTAGTTTTCAAAATTTTCTAAAAATCGCTCTTTTTAACACAATTTGACTCCTAATGCATTCCACTAAACACTAATATCATGTTTAAATATATAATTTATGTGTTATTCCCTAAAATAATTTATATAAATTATAAAAGTTGCTGGAAAGTGGTGTGAAAGAATCTGAAAACGTTTTGTTGTCTTATATTGGCGTGTTCTTATTAACTATGTCTTAAGTGCACAGTTTATCAAACAAGAAGATTAACATTCGTCAACCCTTAAAATCTTATATGTTTTCTTGCTGGGTGAATGGGTGAATCTTTAAGAACAGCTAGTATCTATATGACAAATAGTGTTTTCCCTAACTCAAACAATGTAGGGTTTATTATTCTACACATATTTATTTATTTATTTATTAATTTATTTATTTATTTATGCATATACAAGAATGTACATAAGGAATGTGAGGATACAAATATGGTAATTACAGTCTTGTAAAGCCACTAGCACGCGCAGCGTTTCGGGCAGGTCCTTAATCTAAGAAAATTTTAAGGAGGTAAATACTTGCAAAATTTATAGACAAAAAAATGAAAACAGATTACATGGAATGAAAAAAAAAAGATGAGAGAAAATTATAGGTACAGTATATTAAAGCACATAGGTAGCTATGGTTGATTGCAATGACAGCTTAAAATGATAGTTGACAACAAATTGGTAGGCACAATACAGCAGAAACAATATAAGATTGATTGCAATGACAGTTTGAATGGTAGTTGACAAAAATTGGTAGTCACAATACAGCATATGGCTAGCACATAAAAGAAGACATCAATGAACACAATGATAAGGTTGTTTGATATTACATAAAAATTAGGAGATTGGGTAACACTTGGTACAGAGCAAATTTAAAGCTCAGTGTAGGAAACTAAATAGATGAAGTTAGGTACTTTTTGGTTTTGCTTTTAAATAAGGCAAAAGTTTTACAGTTTTTCAATTCACTAGGGAGTGAGTTCCATAGACTAGGTCCCTTAGTTTGCATAGAGTGTTTACACAGATTAAGTTTGACCCTGGGGATATCAAAGAGATATTTATTTCTGGTGTGGTGATAATGGGTCCTATTACATCTGTCCAGGGAGAGTTTCAGAGCATGGTTTGCATTTAAGAACAGGGTTTTGTAAATGTAGTTGACACTTCTAATGACTCTTAGATGTTTACATTCTCTGAAGTATAATTGTGAAGGCTGTGTCCATCACTCTCACCACAGATTCTTAAACTCCTCTCTGCATGTTCAACTATAATTAATTTCCATTCTGAATCTCCATGAACATTCGTATCCAAAATGAAACCAATGTGGTTTCAAATAAGACAAATACATGAGTTTATGATAAATTCGTTTTCTGTAATATAACATTGATATGCTCTTTTTTTTAAACCGCATACTAAACTAAATCACGATCGAGGGTATATATTGCTTTTTAAGAATTAAGCTCCACCACTGACCGCCAATTAAGTGCTCACATCAACAGAGTTGATGGTCAACGCTCAACAGTATAAATGGGGTTTAGTATAAATGGGGTTAAGTCAGAGTTGGAAAATGTTGTAGGTTGAGTACCTCAAAGCTCTGTCCTGGGACCTCTGTTGTTTATAATACTGTATATATAAATGATTTAGATTCAGGTTTGAGTAACAACATTTGCAAATTCACAAAAAAAATTCTCTAGAAGAACCTCAGTAAAAAAGGTAAAAAAAAAAAAAAAAGGTTTCAAGTGCAGGTTGGACATGTATATGAGTGGGATTGGGTGGTTATAGAGAGGAGCTGCCTCGTATGGGCCAATAGGCCTTCTGCAGTTACCTTTGTTCTTATGTTCTTATGTTCTTAATTACAGTTTCTATGCAGGCGATGAGTACTCACAATAACCTTAAGCGTCAAAACAAAAATGTGTATACTCTTTTTACTCTCCTGACCTTAGTTCTCGAGCTATGTCATTCATTTTGGTACCAACGTGTTCGCAATAAAATTCTCTAGAAGAACATCAGTAAAAATGGTCACAAAAAGTATATGGATACCAGCACCAAATAAATAACTATGTAGATGACTCGCCGTGAGCGCCCAACAGGAACAAAATGTTTTTACTCTTGAGATTGTTATCACTTCCACACTTGATCTATAGCATTAATTTTGGTATCAATGGACTCGCAATGAAATTCCCAACATGGTGATATGAATATAAACGTAGAATAATGGTCGCGGCCCAACCGCAAGAGTGTGGGAAGTGGCGGAACTATTACCCAGTATCGGTGACGAGACGACACATGGGCGATACAGTGCTTTGAAAGTTTATAATTATTTCACTGTCCTGATATTATTATTCTATGTACGTCATTCATTTTTGTGCCAATGTGTTCGCAATAGAATGTTCTATGAGCCCGTAGGTAAAAAAGAGCAACAAAGCGTAAGATAGAATAGCACCAAATATAAAACAACGCTGGAACATGTCAGTGAGCGTCAAACACACACGAAATGTTTTTACTGTTGTTATGTTATCTGTTATAGATAGGAGCTGCCTGGTATAGGCCAATAGGCCTTCTGCAGTTACCTTTGTTCTAATGTTTTTGCCCTGTAACCTAAATGGTTACAGAGGCACATATATGGGCTTAGGGACTGAAACCCACAATACATTTAGCTAAGCTGGTTACAATCTTGATGATATAGATACAAAACTAAAACAGTGGTTCTTAAACTGAAACCAAACAAATCCCCAGGGCCGGATGAAGTGTTTGCCAGGGTGCTTAAAGAATGCAAAGAGGAGCTTTACGAGCCACTGTCTACCATATTTAATAAATCAATAAAGTCAGGCAGAGTGCCAGAGTCATGGAAGGTAGCTAATGTGGTACCAATTTTTAAGAAAGGAGATAGATCACTTGCGTCAAACTATCGGCCAATTAGCCTAATGTCTATTGTGGGAAAGTTACTTGAATCAATAATTGCAAATACAATTCGTCTCCATCTTGAAAAACATAAATTAATAAATGAGTCGCAACATGGTTTTACAAATGGCCGTTCATGTTTAACAAATTTGCTAACTTTTTTTTCCAGCATAGTTGAGGCAGTTGATAGTGGTAAGGATTGTGATGTTGTGTACCTTGACTTTAGCAAAGCTTCTGATACAGTGCCACATGAAAGACTAATTAAAAAATAGAAGCTCATGGTAATGGGGGTGCTATATTAAGTTGGATTAGGGCATGGCTATTCCAAAGGAAACAGAGTTAGTATAAATGGGGTTAAGTCAGAGTGGGATAATGTTGTTAGTGGAGTACCTCAGGGCTCTGTCCTGGGACCTCTGTTGTTTATAATATATATAAATAATTTAGATTCAGGTTTGAGTAGCAACATTTGCAAATTTGCCGATGATACGAAAATCGGTAGGGAAATTAATTCGGAGGACTCACTATCACTTCAAGTTGATCTAGATAGGGTTTTGAAATGGTCAAAGGATTGGCAAATGCAGTTTAATGCTGATAAATGTAAAGTTCTGAGGCTAGGTAATGATGATAGTTACAAGATACGAGCTAGATGGTGTTGAGATTGCGAAAGGGATCTGGGAGTTATGATTAGTAAGAATTTAAAACAAAAGGATCAATGCATGAATGTTCGTAATAAGGTGAATAGGACACTGGGATTTATTAATCGAAGCGTTAGTAACAAGACACCTGGTGTGGTTCTTAAGCTATATCTTGCTCTGGTTAGGCCCCATTTAGATTATGCAGTTCAGTTTTGGTCGCCGTATTATAGAATGGATATAAATTCACTTGAACGTGTCCAAAGTAGGATGACTAAGATAATTCCCCAAATTAGAAATCTTTTATATGAAGAAAGATTAACAAAGCTTAAGTTGCATTCACTGGAAAGGCGAAGAGTTAGGGGTGACATGATAGAGGTTTACAAGTGGATGAATGGACATAACAGGGGGGGATATTAATAGGGTATTAAAAATATCAACACAGGACAGAACACGAAACAATGGGTATAAATTGGATAAGTTTAGATTTAGGAAAGATTTGGGTAAATACTGGTTCAGTAACAGGGTTGTTGATTTGTGGAACCAATTGCCGCGTAACGTGGTGGATGTGGGGTCCCTCGATTGTTTCAAGCGTGGGTTGGACAAGTATATGAGTGGGATTGGGTGGTTATAGATAGGAGGTGCCTCGTATGGGCCAATAGGCCTTCTACAGTTACCTTTGTTCTTATGTTCTTATAAAATTCAGTATAAGTCGTCAAATTATCAATGTGTTCGAGATCAACCACAATTTAATGAATGGATATAACATAGGGGATATTAATAGGGTATTAAAATTGTCAACACAAGATAGAACACGAAACAATGGGTATAAATCGGATAAGTTTAGATTTAGGAAAGACTTGAGTAAATACTGGGTCAGTATCAGGGTTGTTGATTTGTAGAACCAATTGCCGCGTAACGTGGTGGAGCTGGGGTCCCTTGATTGTTTCAAGCTCGGGTTAGACATGTATATAAGTGGGATTGGGTGGTTATAGATAGGAGCTGCCTATCTATGGGCCAATAGGCCTTCTGCAGTTACCTTTGTTCTTAATTACAGTTTCTATGCAGGCGATGAGTACTCACAATAACCGTAAGCGTCAAAACAAAAATGTGTATACTCTTTTTACTCTCCTGACCTTAGTTCTCGAGCTACGTATTTCATTTTGGTACCAACGTGTTTGCAATAAAATTCTCTAGAAGAACATTAGTTAAAATGGCCACGAAAAGTATATGGATACCAGCACCAAATAAATAACTACATAGATGACTCTCCCTGAGCGCCCAACAGCAACAAAATGTTTTTACTCTTGGGATTGTTATCACTTCCACACTTGTTCTACAGCGTTAATTTTGGTATCAATGGACTCGCAATGAAATTCCCAACACGGTGATATGAATATAAACGTGGAATAATGGTCGCGGCCCACCCGCAAGAGTGTGGGAAGTGGCGGAACTGTTACCCAGTATTAGTGACGGGACAACACATGTGCGATACACCGATTTGAAAGTTTCTAATTATTTCACTGTCCTGACATTATTATTCTATGTACGTCATTCATTTTTGTGCCAATGTGTTCTCAATAGAATTTATCTTAAACTGGTTGGGAGAGGTACAGTCTTTAACATAATTGGGAAGGTCATTCCACATTTGAGGTCCCTTGATTTGTCAAGCATTTCTAGTTTGACTAAGTCGTACTCTTGGAATATCAAATAGGTATTTGTTTCTGGTGTGGTGCTCATGGGAACTGTTACAACCTTCTAGGAAGCTTTTAAGGTCAGGATTAACATTACAGTGCAGCGTTTTATATATAT